>NW_010268796.1:15461-30928 GCF_000690775.1 Eurypyga helias
GATAGGGAGCCCTATCTAGCTGGCATAGCAGTCACTAAATTGTGCTTTTAAGTGTTGAAATTTTAAGTCTGGAACTACTGTGAGAGCATTAAGAGTTTGGCCAGACACACACACACAGTCATCAGCATGGCAACAACAGAAAAAAGGCCCCTCCAGAGCATAGCTGGTGCCAGTGCTCTGCATTATAAATACAATAGAGTAATTTTCCCTCTTAAAAATATGACCAGAATGGGAAAAACTGAGAATATCTTTCACATTTCTTAGATTTATTCACAATCATATTGGAAATATGATTTTGACCACCACTGTCCCTGCCACTGCACACATCAGCACAACTAGCTGTGTATTCTGGCTAACAGTAGATCTGGAAATCCACCCTTACTATGTTTTTCTAGTCTGTCAACTCACTCCTGCAAGTCATTTTCAAATAGCTCATTCATAATGTATTTCAAACCCAATCTTTGTAAAATCTCACAAGCATCCCACCATTAAGTACCAATGGTATAACCTGTTATAAGAAATTCCTTAACTTGAAAAGAATAAAATAATATATATTTAACAACAAAAAAAGAACAGATTTTGTTTATATGTAAAGAAAAGAGCCAAACGAATATATGTCATTTAAGTATAAAATAAGTTTAAAATATAGGAACAAATGCAGATGCATTTGCAGATGCAGGCCCGGTTTTCCACCTTGAAAACACATTTAGTTATTTCCTTTATTAACTCTGAGTGAGTTTGACATAATTTATTATAGTGAACTAAAAAAGAAGGGTCTTGCTTTCTTGAAGAAATGGTCCAACTAGTAAGAAGGAACCTGCTAGTGTGTCTAAAAAGACCCACACTCACTGTTACTCAGATAAAAGAATTAGAGTGTATTGGGTTTGCATGACAAGGTCTTGGTAGTAGGAGTGGGGACTGCAGGGGTGTGAGAAGCTGCCAGAAGCTTCCCCTGAAGAAAGAGCCTGACAGAGCCAGTGCCAGCTGGCTCCAAGACAGACCTGCTGCTGGACAAGGCCAAGCCCATCAGTTGTAACACGTGTGGGATACCATGTTTAAGAAGGTGGGAAAAGGCTCTGTGCGACTGTAGCTGAAGAGAGGAGTGGGAATATGTGAGAGGAACAATGGTGCAGACACCCAGGTAAGTGGAGATGGAGGGGCAGGAGGTGCCCCAGGTTCCAGAGCAGAGATTCCCCAGCAGCCCGTGGTGCAGACCAGGGTGAGGCCGGCTGTGCCCTGCAGCCATGGAGGGTCATGGGGGAGCAGAGACTCCCCTGCAGCCCAGGAAGGACCCTACGCCAGAGCAGGGGGATGCCCAAAGGAGGCTGTGACCCTGTGGGAAGCCCACACTGGAGCAGATTTCCTGGCAGGAGCTGTGACCCAGTGGGGGATCAACGCTGGAGCAGTTTGTGAAGAACTGTAGGCCATGGAAAGAACTCACGCAAAGCTGGTAGAGGACTGTCTCCTGTGGGAAGGACCCCAGGCTGGAGCAGGGTCAGGGTGAGGATCCCTCCCCATGAGGAGGAAGGAGCAGCAGAGATGTGTGTGGCCTGACCACAACCCACATTCCCTGTCCCTCTGTGCTGCTCAGGGAGAGGAGGTAGAGAATTTGGGATTAAAGTTGAGTCCAGGAAGAAGGGAGAGTTGGGAAGAAGGTGTTTTAAGATTTGGTTTTATCTCTCATCATCCTACTCTGATTTGACTGGTAATAAATTAAATTTGTTTTCCCCAAGCTGAGTCTGTTTTGCCCATGACCATAACTGGGGAGTGATCTCTCCCTGTCCTTATCCCAACCCACAAGCCTTTCACTGTATTGTCTCCCCGCTGCCCAGCTGAGGAGGGCAATGACAGAGCTGGTTTGGTGGGCACCTGCCCTCCAACCAGGGTCAGCCCACCACAGAGAGTTATCTGGTGCAACTTAACTCGCCTATTATTATATTATCTCTAAAAATAACACAGACATACTACACTGCTCATCTACAGAAATTCTTTATACGATAAAAGTGTTGAGAGGAATATTTGGGTTTTATTGTGTATGAACGGTTAAAGCTATTGTGACAAACTGTTTAGCAGTTCATATTTTTTGTGTACAGTATCACACTTGCTTTTAGAAATAGGGCTTATTTTAGCAACTTGACTTGTAATATTCAAAATTATGTCACTTAGCAATTATTATAAACCTATAAAAGTAACAACCTATTTTGCATTATTTCACATAATTATTTTCTCAAATAATAAACTTATCCTCAGTTAATCTCAGAGATCTTGCAATGTAGTCTAGAAATAGTACCACACTATTTTTTTAAGTTAAATTTTAAGAGACTGGTTATCCATCACCAGTCTCTTAAAGAATCAGAAGCAATAAGAAAATAAAATCCATATATCCATCACTCTTAAATTAAAAGAAAATCCCTCTATTTGAGAGAAGTAACAATTTAAACACCAATGGAAATTCCATTGGAAACAAATGATAATATTTTCAACAATTATAGTTTTGGTAAAAGCCATTAACAGTTTAACATCAAGCCAGCAGACACCTCTTCCTGCTATATTGTGCATAATAAGTATTCCCATCTGTTTCAATGCTTTGGCTTTTTCATGGGCTTAAACCTGTCAAATTATTCCATTTGATTTCAGAGAATTCTCATATGGCAATCTATTTTATTTACTTTATCTTCAATAAAATGGTTGACTGAGCATTAGCAACTATGAGACACAAGTTTCAATCAGTCCTCTGGCAAAGGCGTCAATCTACATTAGACCTACTGTGCTGTGAGCTGCAGCCAGAAAGCCGGAGTAAGACAGGGCAGCAGTGAATGAGCCAGCGAGACCTAATAAAGCAGAAGCGAAGAGAGAGAAAATTCTCCCTAGACACTAGCGTACACTGCCTATATAATGTGTGTGCCTAGTTCAACACACCAGTAGCTCCTTAATAAAGCTGACAGCTAAAAAGGAGCTCCAGACTCCAACTTTATTTTACATGACAACTCTGGTAATGGTCGTCTGTCCTCAGGCAGGCCACATCTAGAAACCTGTATTCAGTTCACTTAAAAATTAAGAGTTCTCACCTGTCTCATTTCTGTCACATAGAGAAAAGAATCATAAAATTATTAAGACGCACATCATCTCTCCTCATTTTGTACAATTACTTGAGAAAACATGAGATTTGAACTAAGCTTTAAGCTTTTCCTTAAAAATTTCTGTGCTAGAAACCACAAAACAATCAGTGTATTTGAGCAATAACTCATATCTGAAGACAGTATCATTAAGGACTAATTCCAAGAAACGTGGGGCATCACTCCTAGATGCTGTGAAAATATCTCCCAAAGCACAAACTTTGTAATAAGTGATGCAAGTTCGTATTTGATATGGGCTGTAAAAAGCAGATTATTGTAATAGTGCTCTTCCCAGCAAATCAGACCGTTAAGAACGTACTTAATGTTCAACTGAACTGAAAAGCTGGCCAGCTTAAATCTGTAGTTTGATATTTTGTATAATCATGGCAAAAATTTACTACCTCATAGTTCTAGGCCACAAATTTGATTCTATCAATGTAAACTACTTTTTTTTTTTTTTTTTTTTTTTTTTTTTTTTTAAAAAAAGGGCTCTCCTGTTCCCCCAACAACAAAAGTTGCCTTCAGGTTCCCCCAAATGGGTAATTTACAGCTATTCACAATCACCCTGGAAACATAATTCAGAATTCTGTAATAAACAGCATCTCTGTTCTAATAGAATTCCATTAAAATATAAAGTACTGTTTATGTTTCAGACTGTTCCTGGTGGAAACCAGACTGAAGACAAAACCCATCCATCCCCACCCAGTTACTTCTTGGAAAGCAGATACTATCTTTTCCTTTTAGCATTAGCCTGTATGTCCTCCTCCCCTTCACCTATGGCGGTATCAAAACTTATCTGCCTTCTGGCCAGACATGTGGAAGGGTTAGCCTTCTTCGTGGACAAAGCTAAGGCCAATATCCAGCTGATATCCAGCAATCCATTATCCAGCTGATGGAATGACTTGTACATCAATTGTTTTACCTGTCGATCATCAACATGACCGCCAGCAATGAATCCTTCTGTAACTCTCTCAGGAGTTCCAGTGATGCTGCATGATTACTACGAGATGTGCTTTTGTACTAATCTAACAACACTGTTATTGTTAGATAATCAGGTATCATTATTATTGCCTGATGCAAAATAAACTTATATTGAGAGAATGAATATTTGGTAGGTAAAAATGCAGAGATATACAACAGGCATACGAGTCATGCTGTTTCATATCCTGTAGTACCAGGAAGAAACAGGAATGAGCACAATGTCTCCACTTCCACAAATTGCCAATACAAGACAGAAGAGCTAGATCAATTCAACAATAATTAATACCACAACTACAATTCAGTTCACTTAACACAGAAAATATTCATATTTAGTAAACCTCCTTAGCCTTTTCTCAAAGCCTAATTAACTCAGAAAATCCAGATGTAAATGTACCACTAACAGTCCCCAAAAGTATCCATTTAAGCCATCATTCCAAAAATGGAACATTTTTTTCTCTGCTTTCATATTTTCCCAGTATGGATTTTTGTCTTGGTTTCATTTTTTCCAAGTCTAACTCAGTTTTCTAAAACTAACTCCTGAACAGTTAAGTCATCTATTGAAAGACAGTATAAAAAGCAAACAGTATTTTTTTCTGTTAATTAAAAATGTACTCATGAATGCAATTATATTTATGTATTTCTATCACTACTTTTATGACCGAATCCCAGCTTTCAATCAGTGCAAAGACACTGTGTCCTGCCATTAAAAAAAAAAAAAAAAAAAAGTACCAACTCTAAATGACGTACTGAAGAACCAGCATTCAGAATTTACTACTATTTCCTCATGGACTACAAAAACACTCTCCCTCCACTTTCACATACTGCAAGAAATAGAGTCCAGAGCTAAAAAGGCCAAAAAGTTTTTGGCTTTCTTTACAGAAAGCATTTTTATAGATTGTATTTAACTTAAAGTTATGGAACAAAATAATGGAGGAAACAGAATAACAGTTACTTTCTTCCATATGCCTTAAGTTCCAGACATACTGGAATTCAATAAAATGATACTGCCAAACTATTATAGATGCACAAGTCAGTATTACTGCATTTCTGACATTATTTGGTACAGAATATAGTAAATTTCCAGAAAAAAAAATATCCTTCAAAACATAAAAATGTCTTGTTGGATCACTCAATTCCCATTACTACACATTTTTTATCAAACCAATCATTTCTCCAAAATACTGACACTGTCTGTGAAGACACTATCTAGTCTTACTACGGACACATCACACCGTTCAGACACACGTGTATAAATATGTGATAGAAATCCAGCCGTATTTCCATTTCTACCTCGAAAGCAAAGAATCTGTCCTTTTTAAATGTTTTCTCCATTGGGTAATGTAAGAAAAAACACTGTTTTGCAAATATATTAGTACATATTAACATACAGCCATACACAATGTTGTACCCTGCTGAAATCTGCATCTCTAAGATTCAGTACCAGGCACCAGTTGAGCATATTTTGCAATTTATAGATTAAAATATTGCCCAAAATTTTCAATTTGAAAAAATCTGGAAATATTCTCAAGAAATTTTCTACTTTTGTAGGAAAAGCAAAATCTGAACAATTGCAACACTCGACACATAACTTGATTCTTTGTTGCAATGGCAAGTATGAAAAATCTGAAAGAGATGTGAGTGGCTTCCTAAGCTCTCATCTTACACTAATCCCTTCAGAATGTACTTTTCCAGATCTCTCTAAGGTAAGAAAATTGTTGTACGTGATTCACTCAAGATAGCTGGAGCAAAGCAAGGTATTCAGTGCAGGCATGCCAAGTCCCAGGGTGATTCTATACTCCCAAACAGTGTTTCTTCACAGGCAGGTTCAGACTGTTAACAGCCAGCCATTCAAACAAGATTTGAACTCATGGTCCTCTACATCATGGAACATTCCTGTTTAGCAATAGAATAGAGAACATCCCAGTTTCAGGAAACAAGGAATATCCAAACTCAGGAATTCATTACTATTTAGTCTTGCACTTTAAAATGTAACTTATTACAAAAAAAAACTTATTCCAACGTAGTCTAAAAGAATTTTTAACTTAATTAGCTCAATTATCATACTTCTAATGCCGTTCATGTAATGGATCTATATAGTGAAATTTAATTCCAACATTCCACAGACCTTGGTGAGAGAACCATGTTTTCACTTGTTTTTGTGGCAGGCACTGAAAAAGCATGTATGGAAAGCCTACGTGACTCAAATATTCTTTGCTACCTGGTCATTGAACAAGCCATCACACATCTCAGGGAATTGGAGGAAGCAGAAATCAGCTATTTGAATATGGACTGGTAAGCAAGAAAAGCAATTCCAGAACAAAAGAAAGTTGCAAGAAATAATTCTCAGTACTCACCTGCTTCTTCTAAGGCTCAAAAAGATCTTTTATCTTCAACCTTGAACTGAAGTGATTTCCAAAATCAATTCCAATACCACCACCCTGACAAGGCAAAGAGAAATATTTAGAGCTATTTAGACATGATTTAACAAAAACGAAACTGAATTTGGCTTTATCGCATCCTCTAATTAGTTCCAGATGTGCCTAAGATGATAAGTATTCTGAAAGAAAAAGGAAGGAGTTGTAACTTTTAATTTTTCTGTTTTGACATAAACATTTTGGTTGAAAAATCAAGCAAGTTGAAAGAGAAAGATTCTCTTAACAAGTAGTCATCTTAAATGTAGTCCAGAAGGAAATAAAATTGTTCATCAAGTTTCTGCCTTGCAGTAGAGGGACAGATAAGGCATCACTCAAAGTCTAGTTTTATTTTTTATTCTATTTTTATTACTGAAGTACCTAAAGGCAAACAAGAGGGAGGCTTCCCTGAAGTAGTTTGTTCCAGACAGAGAACTGCACACAGCATCACTACCAATAAGTTCACAGGGTCATCTGAAGGAGGGAACAGAAGCTGGGAGACAGCATGCCAATGAAATATAAATCTATATGCATTTTAGGAAGGACAAAAGGACAAGTAAAAAGAAACAAGCAGCTCTGAAGCTGAGCTGCAAGACCGCATTTTAGGGAAGAGGTTGGACAAGACAGAAGAAATCAGGACCACGCAGGTCTACAGGAAGTGTATTTAGGTTACATCTATGACTAAGCATATTTCTCTTTGCTGAAATCAACTGGCACAGGTAATCCTACATCTATGCTAGCACACTCACATACGCCCCTAAACAGAGGGGCTGCATCCAAACTGTCTAATGGAGATGGTCAAATAAATATCTTGGAATTTTTCTGGAACAATGTTAATTTGCAAACACCAAAACTGTGGCAGAGACCTGGAAATATTTCCAGGCATTAATTTACTAATAGATTAATGCCTGAAACTCTGCTACTTCTGAAGTTGATCCTACCAGCCTCTCGATGGTGCCTCTTGGCAATTCTCCCTTGCTGACAAGGTCAGACTGAAGCAGACTGAAGAGTAAAATGAATGTAGAACTTTATAAAGAAAATAATGCTTTCCCACAGTTTAAAAAAAAAAAAAAAAAAAATCTGTGTTCCAACTGGTATTATTAATATACACTTTGTTACAAGATGTTTGGGCATTTAAAAGAGCTGCAGTTCTAACTTCTTCCTTTGTTTGTAGAGTGTAACAAAACCTGCTGGGAAGGTCGAAGTTCCTAGAAAACTGAAAGGTACCTGGCAGCCTCTGTAGTAGAGCAAGTGAAGAAGGAAGAGCAAAGAATGACAGGCTGGAGGAATAAACACTACGTGAAACCCAGACACAGTAGGGCAGCACTGGGAAATGAGAAGGAAATCTTATGAGCTCTTAATACAAAGAGAAAAAAGAAGAAAATGTTAAAAACTGGTAAGGTTCCTAAGGCAAATATCAGAAGGTGAAGGTGGGTGGCAATTTGTAAAAGTTGTTGGAAAGTAAAATATGTGTCAATGAAACTTTATTTGATAGTCATGTGGTCACCCTGGATCCAGAATGGAAATGTCCAACCAACTGAGAGAGAAGCATTCACCTTGCTCTCCCACTTCCCATGAAAAGATTGCAGGTATAGCTATGCCTCAAAAACTTTTGAGGTGTCAGCTGCACTTGAAGACTAGACAGAATTACACCTTCCGGTTATTTCTTTAACAACACATGTTGTTTGTTGACAGATGTAATATGTAAGCCTCAAACATCAATATTCTATATTTCTTTTTTTTCCTATTTTCCTTTATGCCAAAATTAAAAAAGCAAATAACCAGTTTTCTTAGCTTGGATCATATTAAACATCACATTTTACTTAAGCCCAGGAATAAAGCCAAGGTAGTTAGGATATATAAAATCTTGCATCAAAACATGACCTATTTTGCAAGATAAAGCCTTCTTAGAAGAAATCTTTGATGATAATATTTTATCATAATTATTCTTAATATGAGAACAACCTCACTCTTTAGTCTTATTAAAATTTTTATCTTTTGTCTTTTTGCACTAACACAACATCTACAGCTTTTCAGAAATCAGTAAGTAATGTTTAAAGTGGACAGGATCACACACAGTAGATGTGACATGTCACAGACAGAGGCAGGCCTTCCCTATCAACTTCCTTTTACCTGTGCAAATCTTCACCTTTAAAAGTTATCCTTTGACCTATGTTTCATTTACACTACATTCCAGTGGTTTACCTGATGAAGGTAGCTGCCTCTTAAAAATAGTATTACTTTTGTTATAAACACTAATTTGTTTTGCTTTTTGTTTGCATCCTAAAACCTGGACCTGAAGCATTCCAGTTACTCCAGTTAAACATCAATATTTAGCAACAACATTTCTCTGCTCTCCCTCCAACTGAACCAGCACATTCCATTCCTTGGACCACAGCAGGTAGATCTTTAATGTTACTGTTTTTCTATCCCCTATTGTTTCCCTATTGTTTTCCTACCCCATATTGACAGTGCTTACAAACACATTTTTTGTATTCTTCAATATTTAACAAATCCATCTGAACCTTAAAAGTTTACAATCAAATTCACAGATCTTGCCAACCAAAGCCTTAAAAGCATCCCAAGAGACCTTCTTTTTTTAAATACAGGTGCAGTGGGTGAAAGTTCAAGCAATCCTGGCAGCTCAGCGTAGTATTGTTTACTCAGGCAGAAACACTCAACATGTGAACAGCAGAATACAACTGAATGGAAAGTCACCTGCATGCCACTTGTCTTTGACTTCCCATTCAGGTCCCTAAAATTTCACTTAAACAAGCAAATACCACAAACTTTCTGAGAAAGGAAAAGTTCATTGGTCAATGACTGAATTAATTTCCTATGTAGATGCTCTTTTAAAATGTAGATTTATAATAATTCTACTGAATTTTTTCTCTAAATGATTAACTGTGTAACAATTATGATCACACACCTAGCCCAGAAACTATATAAGTGATAGATCCATTTTCAGAACTGTTACGCATTTGGTAGCATTTTGGCATACAATATGCTGTACTACACTTTTTACTTAATAACGCATTATTCATTATGAGCACAACTAACAGAATTTGGCTCTTATTTATGTGAATTGTCATGATTGTTTCAAAAATCCCTAGAATATAAAAATAATTTCATTCAAAATGAAAGCCAAATTCATTCCTGGAGGAAGACATTCCTTCAAAACTTGACTTAAATAAATGAATACAATGCCCACGTGCTGCAAGCCATTCCCTCTTAACTCGTTCATTTCTTCGTTGCATTCATCTCTTAGCTCATTTTACATTTAGCTCACGTGTCATTAGGACAAGTTTACCTGTTACATGATTGAACGCTGCCTCTATGAGAACATTTTGATTTGACACTGCACACTCTTTATTCATTATACTACCTTGTTAGTGCCCTTTGGTATTTTTTGAAATGTAAACAACCCCACCGAAGTGAGCAGAGCTCTTCAGCAGTATTACCGTTTCACAGATCAACTGTGATTCCAACATGTCTCAATTTCACATAAGGCCTACTTGTTCACATCTGTTTGTACAGTGAAAATTGTTCAAACTGCATTACTGCTTTAAGTGGGTATTTGTATCAAATATTCCAGTGAAGCACTACTCACCAAAACATTCAGAAATATTTTAGAACATGCTTGAGGGTCACCTATACGAGGCATCTTTTCTTATACTTGGTTTGAATCAGATTGGGCCAAAGACACTACTGATTTCAGGAAAGCCAGAATTACTTCTTAGAGAGACTATTATTTTAAAGGCACATACATACACATAGCTTCCACCTTTCCATTATACAGCCCTCCCATGCAATTAAAAAGTCTTAATTCGTAACAGGACTTCCGAGCAAGTCTTAGATTGCACTATGTCAATGGGACATCCCATATGTTATTTGAAAATACATCATTTACACGTGATCTACAATGTATATTTTCAAAAAGTATGAAGTAAAACCATTTAAAGTTATTTGTCAGACTATGCGTTTTTTGTGATATTTAAACTCTTTCAAGGCAAAAAATATACTTTTTTAAAGAATATTATGTAAATTACAGAACTGCAAATAGAAAAAAATACTGCTTTTCTTCCTGAATCCAAGTACTGATGACTGATAAGTCATTTTCTGTGACAGAGAAATACCCAGAAGCTCATAACCAGATGATCGCTCTTGAATGCTATTATATTTAACACGAACATGCAAAATAAATTGGTAGTTTTGTTTTCTAATCATTCCAAAGTTACATAAGCCTATGAAAAGACCATATTACTGTGATCTCATTAGCCCATTTTTACATGCTACTTTGCATTACTACTTAGAATGAAGGCTGGATTTTGTTACATTATCAGTCGGTCCAAACAGAAGTATTGTGGTGGTGGGAGAAGCAATCGTCTTTTTAAGTGGCACACAGGAAATAATGAATTTCTGAATGCTTCAGTACCTGCCAAACTTACCCAACTATAACTTTTCCAAAGTTTTTAACAAATGCTATGTACTTATAAAATTTCACATTATATTCTGTACCACTAAAATTAATCTTGAATTCTCACAACATGGAATTTGATAATCAAAATAACTATTGTCAATTACTCGTGACAACATGCAACTATGCAAAGAAATAGGTCAAGGAAAATATTGAAATCTGCAGAAAAGCCTTTAAAACTTTGTCTTTAATGCCTTGGAAATTACCTGGTGACAGAAAAAAATTATGACATGGACTAATAGATGACATCATCTACTTCCAATATGTCCCATTTATTGTGTACCTAATGTACAGGTGACATGTAATTCCTCCTGGGAGAAGGCAGGGAGAGAAGGTGTTCCATTTAGGTCTTTACTTATCCTAAAGATTAACAGGACACTGATTACCTGTACTTACCAAGGCACACTGGAGAAAATTGAGACAGTACAAATAAATGGGAAGCCTGAAGCAAAGGAAAAATCACCCCTCCCCAGTCGTCTTTTCCAAAACCTCCACAGCACCATTGTCTGAACAGTTGGGTATACAGGCTAAACCACCCCTGAGGCAGGTCTAACTTGCTTGACTTGCACTTACATGACAGATAACCCGTGTTGACACTAATCTTCTAAGTATGCATGATACCAATGTCATATTCATGGAGATTCTGAACAATTTATCCAACATGCACAGACACCATGACTTACTTCATCTACACGCATGCCTGTCTGTCTTCTGAAAATATCTAATTTATTGTAAGACAATTCAGACAAGAACCACTTTCCACTTGTTGAATTTTCTTATGATAAATACTGCCACAGACTGCAGTGATTGGGGGAGAATTATATAAACAAAAATGAAAATAATGAACTATTCCTAAATAGTTTGATTGACAACACCACAAACACAACGGCACTGCAATTTTGAGAATTATTTCCAGAATTACAATCTGTTTCTCACATTTTCTCATGTGGCATGATTGAAAAGGACTCAGGAATACCATCAGATGAGAACATAGAATTAACAACTTTAAAAGCTATTATCTCATAAGAGCACATATATGCTGATTATCCTAGATTGTCTTATATATCTGGTTTCTTCTTGTAAGGAGATGTACATATAGATTTATAAATCAGCAACACAAAGTCAAAGAGGACCTGACCCTTCTGCCATGATGCACGCACCATATCACAGACTCATTCACTCACACTAGGAGGTTGTCTAGTTCAAACTCCTGTGTGAAGCAGCACCTGAATTTTGACTGGATCACTTAGGACATCAGTCAGATACATCTTCAAAACTTTCAAAACGGTGATTCCACAGCCTGGCTTCTCTAGGCAATCTGTTCTGCTGCAAAACTGTCCTTTCTTTGAAAGCCTTTTCCCTTACGTTGAATCAAAACCTCTACACATTCAAACTGTTTGTTCACCAAAAAGGCAACCCTCCCACCCCTTCTCTGCTTGACTCTTCTGTAAAGCTTGCACCACAAACTCCCACCATTCAAGTTCTGCCACTTAGCAGTTTATTCCAATGATGCCACAGTTCTGCATCTGCATGTGGAGTTCCAGCTCCTCCTGTTTCTTCCCCACCCACAAAAATCCCACCTAAACAAATACATGAAGACCAAAACAAAACAATAAAATGTAAAAAAAAAAAAAAAAAAAAAAAAAATTGAACAGCCCCATGAACAACTTCCAGAGGAAAAGAAACATAAAACAGTTACGCTCCACCCCTCAAACAATGCAGAATCCACCTTATCAATCAAAATATACAAGAAATCCACTCCCAGAAACACACGCACCCCCCTTAAGTTTCTAAAGGTCAAAAGAAAAATGTGAAAGAAAAAAAAAGGAGATAAATAAGCCAAACAAACTGTAAATAAAAACCAAACAAGAAAATATTCTAAGATAACCTACTTGGGCAACCACAATCTCCTGCCAAAAGAGCCACCATGAAGACAACTGTTCCACCAATTGCTGTCATCTCCACTCGCTGACTGCTCACAGCATCTGCTAAGTAGGTGCTGTCCACTTGGGCTACACTCCAGTTACTCCATCAGCATGGGGCTCCCATGGCCTTATCACATCCACAGTTTGGGCACCTCAAGGACTGCTTACACTGCTTATGAGGTTGGGTCAATACTGACGCGACCACCAAGGTTAGTTACAGATAACTGTCACAAACTGAATACCCGTGAGACGACTGGATCCTCACAGATGTCCCTACCCTATAACTGACTTTTGGCCACTGCCCTGAATAAGAGGCCTCTCTAGAGGCTGCTGCTCAGACATCTGTCATCTGCTTCTTGGTTCCCTACTCAGAGCTATGTGGAACTGTGGAGTGTAAACATCCAGACCAGTTCTCCCTACAGACACAAATCCACAATCTAGTCTTCAGCTATGCTATAGTGTCATGGACCACTTCAGGTTACTGGGCAAGTTCAAAAGTTCAGATTTCCACACCACCACCACCACCCCCAAAAAAAATAACTTGATTATCAGGTCCCTTTGGAAGTTAACAGTCCATTTATGTTAAACAGCCCAGACACTCCCCGCAGCAATGGCTGAGGACGACGGCAGAGAAATACAGAAGACAGAAACATAATCCATGTTTTGAACTAATCCCTAAAGGCACCTAAGAAACAGAACACTTTCCTAACACTGAAAAATGTCCCTTTAAGTATGGCAGATAAATATTAGGGCCGTTAGATATTTCTGCCTGTCTTGCACGAGTACACGTCACATTAGGGTATGACCACAGTCAGTAACTGCTTTGATGTAGATTGGAATCTATGTCCTTGAAGGGGCAACAAAAGCCAAAAAAACCGTACGCGATTTCAAAGAGGGTCACTGAATAAAAATGAGTAAGCTTGTTACAAGGAAGAAAAAAGGGACAGCTGCAAGAGTCACATCTTTACAGGTGGCACCGAGACTGATTAAAGACACCTTTTGCAAGCTCAGAAGAAATGCATACAACCTATCAAAGACGACTGATAAAATCCAGAGCAGGTAGCTGACATGAACAAACAGGATGAAGGAGGTTATTAGAAAGAAAAAGGCATCCTTCTAAAAGCTTCAAGTTGTGTCCAAGTGAAGAAAACAAAAAGGATTGTAATCTCTGGGAGGCTTAGCTTTAAATACCCAGTAAAGTGTCAGAGAGCTGCAGGAACTAGCAGGTCCCGATTTGACTTGGGGGGAGGAGTGGTGGAGGTTGTCCATGGGCAAGGCAGGACCAGGCGGGGGGTCAGGATCAGGCCTACTGAGAAACCTGACTTATACAGCCACCAAGGAGCTGCTGCCCACAGCTGGCAGAGAGAAGGGTCCACAAAAAAATTGCGTCTGCATCCATGGTAGAGGAGACTGAAAGTCAACTGTATCCTGGGCTGTAACAGTGGGGCCAGCAGGTCCAGTGAGGGGATTCTCCCCCTCTACTCTGCTCTCCTGAGACCCCACCTGGAGTACTGCATCCAGCTATGGAGGCCTCAGCATCAGAAGGATATTGAGTGGTTGGAGGGAGTCCAGAGGAGGCCACAAAGACAATCAGAGGGCTGGAGCACCTCTGCTATGGGGACAGGCTGAGAGAGTTGGGCTTGTTCAGCCTGGAGAAGAGAAGGCTCTGCGAAGACCCTAGTGCAGCCTTCCAGTACCTGAAGGGGCCTACAAGGAAGCTGGGGGGGGGACTTTTTACAAGGGTCTGTAGTGACAGGGCAAGAGGTAACAGGTTTACATTGCAAGTGAGTAGATTTAGATTGGCTATCAGGAACAAATTCTTCCAGGAGAGGGTGGTGAGGCGCTGGAACAGGTTGCCCAGAGAAGCTGTGGATGCCCCATCCCTGGAAGTGTTCAAGGCCAGGCTGGATGAGGCTTTGAGTAACCTGGTCTAGTGGAAGGGGTCCCTGCCCATGGCAGGGGGGTTGGAACTAGGTGATCTTTAAGGTCCCTTCCAACCCAAAACATTCCATGATTGGAGGAGTTGCTAGGCCAGACACCCTCCTTAGGGAGATACATGAGAGGATCTGTCTTAAATTGAAGTGCCATTAGAGAAATGAGAACAAAAAGACAAACAGGACTCTAACAGATTATTTCACTGGAGTCTATCCCATCAAAAGCTCTAAAGGGATATGAGTATGAAATAGCTGAACTTATGATATAATGGACAAATACGTGTTTTAAATTGTCTTAGTATCAAAGGAACATTGTAAACATGGAATCAGTCAAAAAACATCTAGAGAAGATGCAGAACTACACACCAGTATACACGGAGTTCACACTAGGCAACTTAGTATAGACGACAATAAAGAATACGTGTATGTCAATACATATGACATGTTGGGCAGGAGTCAACATTCCAGTATGAAAAAGAAAGCCACATCTCAAATGATCACAGGTTGTTTGGTAAGTCACTGAGAACATGGACAAAAGATGCACTTGCAAGTCATACATATTTCCAAAATCATTTTATAAGCTGTTACCAAAGTCTCTAAAAGAAACTAAACTACATGGGGGG
>NW_010268797.1:0-37116 GCF_000690775.1 Eurypyga helias
GGCTGCGTGGGCCGGTCTCACGCTGCTCCCGGCCCCCGCCCGCCTTGCTCCTTCCTTTTTGAGGCTGCTCTCCATCAAAGGCTTCAGGCTAGTCAGAAAGCTTAGGTGTTCCTTTATTGAACTGTATTCCACAGTTTTGTTTTTTTTTAAACTTCCCCATTTTTTCCTTTAATCTCAGGAGAAGCTCAGATTTGGAGTACCGTGCTTTGACATAGTTTTAACATCCGACCGCTAACCGAGGGCGTCAGCCGCTCAGCGTGCAGTAGCCTAGGTGGGCCTCAAGTTTTGGGGTAGCAAACTTGTTTGTTGCAGCTCACCATAAAACCAACTGAAGGGATTTATTTTGGTGCTTCTTTGGAAAAAAGGTCAGTTTACTTCCACGTAAGAAATAGGCGTGCTTTTTTTTACGTGGAGGCAATCCTAGCTCATCCATTTGAATAACAAGTTTCAAACAGGATGTGCAACTTACTCCAAAGTAAGAAATAAGTTGCTGTTTACTTAGACATGAGTCTACACATGTAAAGAAAGGGTTTGCAAGTTGTTTTCCTTCCTGAGACATTAGTTGGTCACTCTAGCAAAGAAGTTCATAGAATGGTTTGGGTTGGAAGGGACCCTTAAAGGTCATCGAGTCCAATCTCCCAGTCATGGGCAGGGACATCAGCAGCACCAGATTTCAGGAGTGGATGGGCCTAAAAGTGGACACCTGTCCCTGATTTGGAGAGCCTGAAAGTGCCAGTGCTGACTCAAGTGCAACTACATCGTGTACAAGAAAATCGATGAAACTGAATTATGAGATAGATCTTAAGACACATATTTACTTAACTAGAAATCACAGGTTTGGAAGATCTACCAAAAATTCAAGTTTGTTAAGCACCGAATGTATATAGTTCTGTCATGAGAGCAGCAGTCTGCTGCTTTTGTGAACTTTGGCAGCACTGCAACTCTGAAGAAGGGCTTCCTTCAGGAAGTCTTAGTAAGGTGTGGACCCAGTCAGTGGCAGGTGGATGGATCTGGTGCTATGAGAAAAGGAAAAGCCGAAAAAGGCAGGTGATTAGGGCTAAAGTAGTTGTTCTCACTTGGCAGTCTGTAAGGGTTCAGAGTTTCTAAATGACCTGTGAGAAGTGACCAGAAATAGTCATGTGTGAAGCTTCTGAAGTAGAAAAGAAAGCAAAAAGTAGGTGAGGGCTGTTTGATCAACAAATTCATTTTGGTCTTTGCTAGCCTCATGCTTGATTAACTGTTGAAAATACAGTGTTGTCCATTAAAATCTTGATAAAAGTAGATGTTGATATGGCGGATACCCTGAAGTTGACTGTGGGAGTCTTTTGGTTCAAAAACCTTGGAGTCAACAGCTCTGCTGTGAAAGACAAGCAGGTATCAAACACAGCAGCCTTGCTGTGGATGGACCATTGTTCATAATTGCAGTGAAAGAAGAATTTGGAAGAATGGTTCATCGCTAGTCTTGATTTTCATGCTTTTTCATTTTCTAGAGTGTATTTAGAGCCTATCTACGTACACTAGTTGTTTTCAGTTTTAACTGACCTTTGAAGTTGGTGTTAACTTCAGAAACATTTTTTCCCTTTTAAACTTTTTAATAGTCATAGCAAGAAACGTAATTTTTTTTTAATTCTTATTTGTAGTAAGTACCATTACTCTTGATACAGTTAATATGAATGCATGCTTTGAAATTTTACTTAAATAGAAGGCAAAGATTATTAAACCCATGCTCCTACTTTTTTATTTTTTTAAGAGAGTGAACACAATAACTGTTGTGGTACAGGATCTTCTGAGTTTGTTGACTCTTGAGGCATGACTTCCCATATCTGAGAGATAAGTTCTTTTTTACTGGATCTGTGTTAACCTGGTTAGAAAGTTTTGGTGATTTATGGGGTGTGTTGCCAAGTGCTGTTTCACTAACATCTTGATTACTAGGGGCTGGGTTAATCATTATCTAATCTTTTGCCAAAAACGATTTCTTTTTATTCCCAAGCTGGTACTTAGAATTGCAGCACTTGGTGGATAGTGGAAGGCTGTCTGATTAGAGTCAAACTGCCCTGAGTTATCTTGAATCTTGATTCTTGTGGGATTCTTCTATTAAGATAAGTACTAGTTCTATTATAGCTTTTTGGATTAGTGGATGACTGCAGAGATAAGTAGCTGAAAATAGATCACTGTTTTGTAGCTCAGCTGCATTTTAATTCAGTTAATTTTCTTTTATGTTGGCTCTTATTTTGCACCAACCAGTTTTAAAATACAAGGACCTATATAGGTTTGTACAACTTCTTGGGGTTTTTTTGAGTGAGCTAGGAATCACGCAAATGATTATATTAATTTTGGAAACTCTGATTCTATCCTTGTCACTGATCAAACAGAATCTCAGTAGAGCAGATTTTTTTTTCCCCAGTGAAATATTTTTGAGGACAAAAGTCTCTAAAAAGTAAAGAAACAAGAGAAATGGTGGAAATTAGGGTAGATGAGTAGGATGCTGGCCAGGTTCTTTCAGTCTTCCACAGCATTGTAGTTAGTGGTTAACAATGATACTGGGAAGTGAGGCAAGGTTATTTTAATTTATGAAATGCCTTGGCATTTGTTTGCCACAAAATGTCTTATTGTCCTAGTAATTCATGTCAGTGTTAGTTGGAATCTTTAGTTAAAATTCAGGAAAAAAATATCCGAACTTGATTTTAGTTGGTAAGAGACAAAGTAAGTTGGTTTAAGGACTGAGGAAGGAAAGCAAACACTGGAAGAATAATATTAAAGTATAGAGAGATGTCTGTGGGAGAATAAGTAGTGGTTAGGATTTCTGTCAGTCTTGTAAATTAAGATTCCTTTAGAATCCAGGTGAAATCATCTGGCGCTTTACTAAGTGGTTAGGTCAGATTCCAAGGTGAATTCAAGTTTATAGCTAAGGAAGGGACTTTATCATAGCCTTATAAATAAAAACTGATTGGGATGCAAATGAAGGGTATATCTACATGAACACCATAGATGGCTTTGACCTTTGTAGTTTAACCAGTCGGATGAGATGCTTTTGGTGTGCAGATGACATAACTGGGTGACTGTAACTCGGGTGCTTTGTCTGACATGCTCTGTATTTCCATAGATACTCAAGTGGTTACCATGATTCACATTTGAGTAAGGAATGCACTGTACTCTTGTAATAGAAGCCTGAGATAAGTTACCCATTGCTGATGGGTTTCTTTGATGCAAGCTCAAATGATGATGTCATAACTTGTTGGATATTAGCCATTACTGTGTTCTTTGGAAGAGAATCTATAATCCAGCTGAATACAAGCCTGTGAAGTTGTAATCCTTGCTGTTTGTTGAGAATTTCAGTTGCCTGTTACACATGGGTTATTCTATAGGAATAGGAATCTAAATAAGCAGAAGAGAACCATATATGTTCAGTTTGTGTTTCTGCATCAGGAGCCTTACTGGTCTGAAAACAAGTTTGCTTACCCACATATCCTGATGGGAACATGGGAGTATCCATGTACTTACAAGTGTTAGAGTTTACAAGCCAGGGCATTAGCCTGGATTTGTCTTCAGAACTGTTCAACGATACGCTTAACTGTGTTGCTGTTCAGAAACATCTTCAGAGGTCACAGTTTTTGTCCAGGTCTGAAGTATAATCATGTCAAACTACATCCACTAAGCAGCTGAAAGGCATACTTTTTCACCTTCCAGATATTTGTGCAGCCTTTTCATTTGTAACACACATCCCTAAATTCCAAAAGCTTCACGGGTCCCTCATTGTAAGGAGGCACTTGTATCATAATGTGTGATTACGTTGTCATTACATGAATATAAGTAGTTTTTCCTTTTTACAGAAAAAGGACTCTTGAGGTTTTAAAAATAAAGCAAATAGATGCTATGTAGTGACTTATATTTATGATTTTTAATATTTTCGTGGGTTTGAGGCATGCTCTGATGCTTTGCTAAACTGTTTTAATTTCCTTTGTTTTACTTAGCTGGGCCTTTCTCCATTACGTGTTTCGAAAAAAGTGTCCTTTACCAAACACTGACAGACAAGAAGTACAGACATAATAAATTTATTCTGTGGAAGTTTGGCTTTTCTGTTAAAGTACATTTCCCTTATAACTTGAAGGTACTCTTGACAGCTAATCCCTTTTTTGTTAAAACAATCTGTTTTAGGCAGTTGCAAGTGCTCAATACTAATAACTTGGGCAGTGATAACATTTTTTGAAGACACAAAGGGCTAATAACTCCCATTAAAACTTATCTTAAAATTTTCTATGGTCAGTGGATACGTGGACTATGCAAAATATATTTTATTCATGAACACATGGCAGTAGAGAGACAGTACTTGGGAACTGTTGGATCCACAATTTAGTAATTTGTAAATACTTGTGTATGCCTTTTTACCTGTGCCATCTGACTCTTACCAGTCATTAGGGATGGATCACTTTTTGCTAGGCTTGTATTCTAGTGGACCTATTCAGTATACATCTATCAGATTTTGGGTACATCTTTACCTTGTTGAGACAATAAGCAATCTGCACTCAGAATCAGATTCACACTTTGCTGTGTGCCCTACCCCAACACTGATTCATTATTGTGGGGTTATTATGGGATATTGAATACATACCGTATTACTTTGATTGTGTATGCTTCTGTGTATATTTGAATATTGCAAGAAAATGCTGAGGTCACAATTTGAACAGCATTTTCTTCTAAATTGTGATATTTTGGTCTGCCTACATAACTGGTCAATTTCAGAAGAACATTGCTTGTTCTCTTGTTTCTTTTAGTGTTTCATTAGTGGCTTTAACATACAGGGTGGGTTGTAATTGGTAACAGTCTTCATGCATTAATGATTGTGTCAATGCTTACTGATTTATTTTTTGTATGAATCTTATTCTTCTATATAAGCATTATTAAGTTGTTTGAGGTGCTATTCACAATATTATTGTACTTTTGATTAAATACATTAAGTAATAAAAAATATAGCTTCTCTACCACAGATACAACTGTAGGCAGTTGTTACAAGCCTGGGGCTCAGATTTTGAGTAAGACCTAGGTATTGATTACTGCTGAGTTAAAAATAAGGGTGGAAGAGAGAGGTAAGTTCCACAAAATTCTGGAGAGCAAATGTGGTGTGGGGTGTGGTTGGGGTGTGTTTTTTTTTTTTGTTTGTGGGTTTTTTGGTTTTTTTTTTTTTTTGGTAATTAAGACAATTTTATTTTTTTTAAAACTGTCAGAGCTACCGTATTAATGTAGAAGTGCCCAATGCCTTTATTCCAATTAAGGTATCCATATATCCATATAAACAGTGCCCTTTATTCATTAGCCCTTCAGTGAGTATTCAATGTTCAGTGCATTATGCTGTATCTCAGGAGAGAGATTTTCAACTTCAAGACCAATACTTTTTACTATTGTCTTTTATTGATCTGTAGTACTCCTGTTTTTATTTGTTTGTCAAACTGTAAAATATTAAAATTTAAAAGTTAATGCCAAGAGTTAAAGAAATAGAACTAGAATGTGTGCTGCAGAGATGAAGAATGAACAACTTCCTTTTTTGCTTGAAGTTTGCTCATGTTTCAAAGGTTATTTTTGTAATTTAAAACAAGTATGGAACTGCAATATTATATTTTTTCAGAATTTAATGGTTCCCATCTGTATTTTTCATGGGCCAGATATGTTGCAGGTTCATGGATTTGTCGTTACTGCCTTATTTAGTCTTTATCTTCACCATAATAGTCTCTAATTTTTGAATCTATTCAGTTTAAATGCTTTCTTTATATCAGTTAAGCCATGAAGAATAAAAACAATTGAGCATTTCTTTTCATTAGTAATAGTAAATTGTTTTAAATTTAAGAACTTTATAAAAGATAATGAAAGTATGTTTTTGTGAGTTACTTTCTGCACTGAGATAATTAGTGATTTTTAAATATTAATTTGTAAAATCTTAAATAATCTATTAAAGATCTTTAGTATTTAACACTAAATAGGTGGGATTTTTATTTTCATCTTTGGATTTTACCATTTGGCTGTTTAGCAGTGAAAACTGCAGTGGCTTGTTGCCCTTAGAGTACTATAGGGTATCAAGAAAAAATTCTTCTCAGAGGAAGTGGTGAGGCACTGGCACAGGTTGCCTGGAGAAGCTGTGGATGCCCCATCCCTGGAAGTGTTCAAGGCCAGGCTGGACGAGGCTTTGAGCAACCTGGTCTAGTGGAAGGTGTCCCTGCCCATGGCAGGGGGTTGGAACTAGATGGTCTTTAAGGTCCCTTCCAACCCAAACCTTGCTCTGATTCTATAGTGGGACAGCTCATATTCATTAATTACTGTTTATGTGCGTTGTGACTCCTCCTTGGTAATGACACTGGGCATGTCCAGTGGTGCAGTCTAGTCCTGCAGATCTCCAAGCTGCCTTAGAGTGAATGGGATGCCAGTGCTAGGTCCCAAAGTAGCATAGTTGCTTGGGTGGTGTTTGTGATCTAAGCTTAAACAAACAAACAAACAAAAAATATAATAAATGCATATTGATTAAGGGTATTTAAGAAATAGGTAGTTTAATTCCACTCTTCTGTCTGCACTGGACAGTGTGTTCTAGGATTCATCCAGGCAAGTCTCAGGCTCTAGGTGGCTGTTGGCTGTGCCGTCTTCAGGTACACTGTCTAACAGTACAATCTGTGTCAGTTCAGCCTAGGGAAAAATGATGCTTTAAGGTAGAAGGGGGAGGTTGGGGTCTAGGTAAGGTGTAAAGAAAGGAAGGGAGATTGGATTAAAAGGCAGAAACTACTACTGGGAATTGGGGAGGAGTTGAGATGTGAGGGAGGGTTTCTTTGAATGGATGTCTTGCTTATGGAGATGGGAAATGAGAAGGGCTTCAGAGGGAATGAAGGCAGAGCAGATAAGGTGCTGAAGGGTGAGTGTAGTACTGCATCCAGCTATGGGGTCCTCACTACAGGAATGACATGGGCCTCTTGGAGCGGATCCAGAGGAGGCCACGAAGGTGGTCAGAGGGCAGGAGCACCTCTGCTGTGGGGACAGGCTGAGAGAGTTGGGCTTGTTCAACCTGGAGAAGAGAAGGCTCCAGGGAGACCTTACAGCAGCCTTTCAGTGCCTGAAGGGGTCTTACAAGAAAGACAGGGACAAACTTTTTTGTAGGGCCTCTTGTGATGGGACAAGGGGTAATGGTTTTAAACTAAAAGAGGGTAGATTTAGACCAGAAATAAGGAAGAAATGTTTTACAATGAGGATGGTGGAACACTGAATCAGGTTGCCCAGAGGGGTGGTAGATGCCTCATCCCTGGAAACATTCAAGGTCAGGTTGGATGGGGCTGTGAATAACCTGATCCCATTGAACATGCCCCTGCTTATTGCAAGGGGGGCTGGACTAGATGACCTTTAAAGGCCCCTTCCAAGCTGAACTATTCTGTGGTTCTGTGAACTGGTTTACCAAGAGATGGGCAAGAATTCTTGGAAATTCAGCAGCTACCCAAAATATCAGTAAAGGCAGGATTAGTGACTGGATGCCAGTAGAAGATGGATCATAAGGAAATGTTAATGGTATAACACAGTCTGGGAAAACTCTTCTGGTATTATCTATGTGATGTGCTAGGTCCATCTGAGGAGATGGACCTAGAGGCTTTTTTCTGTCAGATACAAGAATGTGTTATTAGTTAGCCCATCTTGTTAGAGAATAGGTTTTATCTTGAAACTTATTATCAGGCAGAGTTTGCAAGTTATGCTCAGATTTCTAAAAGCATCCTGAAAAGACATCCCACACAACTGATTCAAATATCTCAAACTGTTGTTTTACAGTAACAGCCTCTGGTGTTAACAGGAGTTTAAACAAATTCTCAAAATTGTGTGTCGATGGGCTCGTTACAGTTTCTGTGGGTTGCAGTGAGCTGACCTTACAGCTCTGTGCTGGAGAGGTGAAGTCCCCTTCCATCCCCGCTTCCCCCCTCTGACTCGGGGGTGATCAGGAGCAATGGTGGGCAAGGGAGATCACCTGTTACAAGTGTGGTTAAGTTAAATCCACATCCATCTAGCTGTAAAACTGTGTCCTGAACTGTAGCTGGTGTGTTTGTACATTCACCTTCCAGACTCATGGTGTGTGGGTGGGGTGTTTTTGTCTGTCGTCCCCCCCTCCGTTCACCTTCCAGACTCATGGTGTGGGTGGGGTGTTTTTGTTTTTGTCTGTCGTCCCCCCCTCCAGCTGCTGTACTAGCATTTCTCTGGCTCCATGCCTAGTCAGTTCAGAGAGCTAAACTATCCATAAACTGTTGACTTCTGTAGGATTAGGATATAAATTTTTGTGAAAATGTATCTTCATGTGCCAGCAGTTGACAGAAGTACTTGCTGACGTGTCTAGACAAAGCACTTTCTAGAGGGCACATATACCTTATAGGAAATGTAAATACATGAGACTGGGTGTGACAGCATATGCTGTAATTAATACCACTGTGATATGACACACAGAATGTATTGGCTGCAGCAGCTTAAGCTAGGAGAGTCTGGCTTAGGCATCTGCGTGTGTGTGGTATTTCCTGTGCAGCGAGTTCTTTTCCATGTGTGTGGAGGTTGGAGGGGTGGGGGTAAACTTGCACTAAACTGCAAGTCAGTGAGAACACTAATTAAAGTGTACATCTGGTGGATAAGAAGTGGGAAACTGGGGAGGGAGCAGGAGGGAGGGGAGTAAGATGAGAGAGTTGCTACAGAAAAAGCAGATCATCTCTTAAACTGATGCAGATGCTACAGTTAAGAAGAGGAGGGGAGGGAGAACTTGGAGGAAGCTTCGCAGAATGTCATGGTCACAGGGGGTAGGTTATCAGTGCTTTTGGTTAGCTTTAGAAGTGGCAACTCGGAGTTAGTATTGGAAGAAATTGGATGTTGCTGTGTCCTCTTAATTTTCTTAGGCAGCCTTTCCAACCTGGGATAAGTACTAGAAAGAGAGGTTTAGTTGATAAGGCCTCCCTGGAGACTTCATTGCACCTTCCAGCACCTGAAGGGGCTACAAGGGTGCTGGGAGAGGACTTTTTACAAGGGTCTGTAGTGACAGGACAAGGGGTAACGGGTTTAAATTGAAAGTGGGGAGGTTTAGATTAGATATCAGGAAGAAGTTCTTCCCGGAGAGGGTGGTGAGGCACTGGAACAGGTTGCCCAGAGATGTTGTGGATGCCCCATCCCTGGAAGTGTTCAAGGCCAGGCTGGATGAGGCTTTGAGCAACCTGTTCTAGTGGAAGGTGTCCCTGCCCGTGGCAGGGGGTTGGAACTAGATGGTCTTTAAGGTCCCTTCCAACCCAAACCATTCTGTGATTCTATGATATCTCGAATTTCTTTTGATAGCAGTGTCATTTTCAGAAACATTGCTACTCCTTGCATCGTGTCTTACCCCTCAGTTCTGTCCTTTTTCAAAGATGATTTTTTTTATTTAGCATTTTACATGGAAAATTCACTGAGGTACTCCAGGGTTTGCCACTGTATTTCCCTAGAAATAAAGGCAATAAATAAAGCCTGTAGCTACATACTGAACATTGGTTAAAAATACCTTTAATAGCAGTGCAGAGAGTGAGCTAAAGTCCATCATTACATCATATAAAGTTAGCAAATTCCCAGTTAAAAATGGAGCGATATAAATAGATAGTTTTAAATCTGTAAATTCACTATGTCTGAGGGTTTTAGTTTACAATCTTAATATTCTTTGATGTAGATAATACTGAAATAGTACAGGAAGTCGTCTATTTTGCAAATATTTCATTGCTAAGCTTTATCAAATCTAATGTTTTTGTTAAATTGGAAAATACTGTCTTTTGTTTTTTTAGGGGCTTTGGGAGGATGCATATTTCTTTGTATGTACTTGTGGAGTGTTTTCATTTCAGGGTTACTTTTGAGCAAGTACTGTTCATGTTTTGCTCAGTCCATTGATTCTTTCCCTTTGACACCCGTAACTCACTAGAAAGCAAAATTCTAACTGTTGAAAAATACTGGGTTTATATCCTTGTTAAATCACAGCTTATACAAGATAAACTTCAAAAAATGTATTTATTTTTGCATGTTCACAGCTTTCAGCAGAAAGCATTTTTCTTGGTTGTACAGATGGTTATTTTAGTCCAATTTTTGCTGGTGGCTGCTTTCCCAGTCCTTTGGGTATACAGTCATCATCATGAAATGATCTGATTTATTTTCTGTTTTCTGGTTCTCTGAGTCTCTTAAAACATGTTCTGGAAGCTACTTCTGCATTCAGCTAAAAGTTACACTGTCTCCCAGTATTTGTACAGGCTTCTTGGAGGCTATTTGGACTATTTTGTAATAGTGTTAATAGATGTGTGTGTGTTTTACTAGTATCATATGAAAGGATTAATTTGGGAAGTTTGGAGATGCATTCTAAATTCCTGCTTAGTTGGCTGCTGTCTTAGTTGGTTTATAGCTCACAAACAAAAATGGTTTCGTAGAACAGAACTTTTTTCACTTGGTGCCCATCACCTTATTCTAATCAGGCCTTGATTTTTCTTTTTTCCGTATTAAAGAAAGGTGATTGCATCGCATTACCTTTAGTATCTGGTGTTAAAACTTTGTGGTACAAAGGACAGACTTTGGGTTTGATTGCATAGTTGTGTTACATGCTAGCAACTGGGCATCTGTTGCCAGTAAGTGAGAGCCAGAGCCGAGTTTCTTTGCGGAGTTTTGCCAAAATTTCTGCCACTTCATGGAGCAAAATTGAAACAGGGCTTTCAGATCCAAGCTATATTTAACAATGGAACATTTCAGCAGTGTTCCTGGAACGGATGAAAGGCTTGAGGTAGTTTTGGTTGAGTTTTTTAATTGGAGGGGCAGGGAGTAATGTTTTTTACGTTGTCTTGGATCAGGCTTGTGTTTCTGCAACTGTTCTTAGTAAGATGAGAGGGAAATGGGTTGCTTTAAGGTGACTTTTACATTGTCCATAATGCTTTCTAGAACATGCTTTTCAGCTGTCTTTTCTTCCAAGTTTTTCTGTGTAAATTCCCTTGGCTGTCAGTGTGTTTACGTGTAGTAGTTCCACATTTTTTTTCCTGTTACTTAAGGGTTGGACAAGCAAAATTTTCTTGTTCCTAGCGGGTTTTGTTAAACGTTTAAAAGGAGGAGGAAAAAAAAAAAAAAAAAAAAAACGCAAAAAAAACCTGATCCGGAGCTTGTAAGACATACAGAGCAACAATGACATATGTCTGTGGAATGTCCATGGAAACCCCTTCAGGAAATCTCCAGGTAAATCATTTGTGTTGCACAGTCAGTTGTTAAAGAACAGTTGAGCAAGATAGGGATGAGTAGCTCTCTACCATTTCCCTTTAAACTTTTTAATGATGGAAAAGTTCATGTATTTTCAGAATTACTTGCCTCTTAGGACAAATTATGGTCTTAAACTAGTAACTTAGAATTATTATTGATCACAAATAATTTTCTGTGTCTAAGTGGTGCATAATAGTCCATCATTTCTCTGTACATTAATGCACAGAAATTTGTGAAAGTGACTAAAAGGTCTACTTTGAAGTGAGTGCTTTATTGTGTTTTGTTTTCTTATGCTGCATCCCTTAAAACTTCAAATAACGTATAGACTAAATATATTAATAGGAAGCTTTAAACTGCATTTTTTTAAAGATTACACTTATAACATTTTTAAGTATGATGAAATGTCTTAGGCTATATGGAGTGTTGTAAAATCTGTCATTTATTGTACTAAACCTTTATGGTCGAGCAACTAACAGCCTCTGCAGTGAAAATACTAAATCAGGCTGACACTAATTTGTACATCACACTCCAGAGAGAAATTTACCTAGTGCACAGATATTCAAAGGCTACCACTTTAGGCCTATTATTTTATAGGCAGTGTCAGAAAACTAATTTTTTTTTTTAACAGAACTGTGATTTTTATTTAGTTTAAATTTAGTTCAGTCAGTTATAGCTACTTTTGAAGTGGTTTCTGCTCCATTTTGAATAGTTCCTTTTTTCTGGAAAAATTAGAGGCAAAATCAATAAATCTTAAGATTAAGTCAGTTATAACTAAAATGTAACTTATTTCTGTGCTATCAAAGATTGTTGCTTGCTTGCACTGACATGGATGTTTTCTGAACCTCATGGGTCTGGTTTTTTTTTTTCTTATCCTTAAGTGTGAAATTGGTCTGTATTTTTTTGTTGCTGCTATGCCTTATGTTCAGTTTGCATTAACTATTAATGAGGCTTTTTATAAACTCCTTCATTCATTTCTTTATATACTATTATTTTTCTTCCTTCACATGTTTCTGAAACCAGGAAGGATGTTGAAATAAAGGTGTACTTTGCTCTGAATGGGTTTGGTTTGCAGAGTGAATCCTGTACCTACCATTTCTAGAAATAATACTTACTGTTTAGGTTGAAACATTTTTCTCTTTGAGTAGAAAGGAAAGTTGTTTCGAAGACTTTAGGATGTGTGATTTTTAGTGCTTCAGTTAAATTTTACTAGTTATGCAGACAGGTAAAGTTGTAGATTATTATTATTATTATTTTTAACAAACTTGCAGTCTTGCAAATAAGTATTCTGATGTTCTTTTACATGTTGGGCCTTCTTTGGTGAAAGGATTCCTTGAAATACAGTAGGTTTCTGAAGAGTACCTGGGCTTCCTTGATTTGTACATGTGTTTTTTAAAAATACTCTGCTTCTACTGTTCGATCGTCTAGGTTATCACAGCTGCAGCCAAGGGGCAATTTTCCTTCTTCCATTCCTGTAAGGTAGCTTAATGCATTTGACTCCAGAAGTGTATTTTTACAAGAGCACATTTTCTTAGCTGACACTAGTGGATGCTAAAGCTGTTACAGGCACATACAACAGCAAATCCTCAATATACTTTTCAATTTTTTTTTTTCTCATCCTTTCCACCATTCCTGTGATCAGCCTTCTGCTGGCATTAGCTGACTGCGTAGCGTGCTGTGCTGATAACACTTTTGTGCCTGACATTTGAATTAATCTCTTGGAGTAGGCCTTGGGTAAACGTGTAGTTTAGTGTGAGCTGCTTGTGGAGCAGCGGGCACCAGGGATGACTTGATGAGCTGCAGCAATACATGGTGTGATTGTAAGGGAAGGAGAAGGAATGGGATCTCCTCCTTTTAGCATCAGAACTGTTAGCTTGGTTGGATGATTTAATCTTAAAGAATCTTCAAACCTTCCGTCTGTCAGACTGGAAATGGAAAGATTTTCAAATAGCTTGTTCAGCTGTCTGGATTCTTGTGTGTGTGAGATTGAGACACGTTGACTCAAAGCCAGATCTTTGAGACAAAAAATTGCCTGACCTGTAGTTGTCTAAGCCACAGAGGCTTGAGGCAATCTTAGAGAAACCTGGAGAAGAAAAGTATTTAGTGTAATATATGGTTGTGTCAAAATGATGCTGTTTTCATAGATTTGTATTTCTGTATTTTAGTTCTATCTTATTCCTGATGTGTTTTGAAGTACTAATCCTTGTCATTAAATAATAAATCTTATGCATCAGAAGGAAGAGGAGTGGGTGAGTGTGTTTTGGTTTATGGCTGTTGTGAAGGTTGTCTGAAAGATGTAGTAGGCTGGAAAGAAATCTCCTAGTGGCAGTTGTGAGCGTGGAAGTAGTTATCCAGCCTGAGGATAGAATTGGTGTAAGTGAAGAAGCGCATGGACATATTGTATCTGCAGGATGCATTGGATAGAGGACCTGTCTGAAACTGAAGTGTCACTAGCAGTTGTGGAACAAACTGACAGAGTGAATACGTTTCCAGGACAAGCTGGTGTGTACTGGAGAACTTTTAGAAGAAATCGGGGATGGAAAAGTAAAATAATGAATGTCTGAAGTCTTGCTTAGAATGAACTTGATTTTTGAGGACTAGAGGGATGGTAAATGCCGATTTTTTTTTTTAAGTGCATTGAGAGTTTAGAGGAACTACATGGTTCAGAGTCTGATATTTATGTTGAATGATCAGTAGAATTTATAATAAATATGTTGGATACCTGCATAAAGACAGAGAGAGATGTACTCTGGAAAACTTACATCTCCTGTAATGGGAAGCTCTTCCCCACAAACCTTGGACGTTCTTCAGAATCAGTAAAATATTTACAAGGATGATCTAGTTGATATAATGAGACATGGATGCTTTTCTAAAAGGCATCTCTCAGTCCCTCGTCAAAGGCATGTGATGAAAATAGTATGTCGGCCTAAAATGGAAAGTCGTTTCCATGACTTCCCAAGAATGAACAGCTAACTTGCTGCTGAAGGATAAGTAGTGGATGTGGAAGTAAATGGTTTGCCTTCTCAGTGGAGTGGAATCTAAAGAGACCTGTTATATGCAACGTATTTCTTGATGACCTCTAATAAGGATGAGGGTAAAGTGAAGAGTTTTGGAAGAAGTTTATGAAACTAATAACTGGGCAATAAAATGGTGGGAGCAGCACATTGTAGAAAAATGAAAATTGTATTTGGGACAATGACAATTCTGTCTTCATGTGTGAGGGGATGGGCACTGAGCAGTAAAGGCAGATCAGATGTTAGGAATTGCTAGGAAAACAGTAGGAAACAAAACAGAACATCATTATCCTACTGTGCAGATTTGTGACCTGTCTGTGTGTTGAATAATATTTCAGTTCTCGTGGTCTTATCTCAGAATTTTTTGCTTGTAATAAAGCTGGAAAGAACTCAGAAATGTTTAAGGCAGCACAAAAATGACTTGTGTGAAGAGTAACTAAAATATGAATCTTCCATCTGGCAAGAGACCATCTAGGTTTTTACTTAATTACATGTGGTGAAGAGGGGGCAGGAAGGGATGGATTACTGCTTGCTTCAGTGTAAGAAGTGGGGAGCATCGAATGAAAGTAGCAGGAGTTGTGTTCAGAAGGAATGAGATCAGGGGTTCTTTATGGAGTGGAGGGATGCTGAAGGGATATGTGGAAGTAAAGGAGTGCTTGCTGAGTGTACTTGCAGATCTTTTAAAAAGATTGCATTGAGGAGAAGGATGAACGTGTGAAGGATGGCTGGGAAGGGTGGCACGACACGACTTGGGAGGAGTGAGCGTGGGCGAGTTGGCTGAGCGTGGCAACAGATGAAATGGGAAACTGGCGATAGGCTGTGTGGTTTTGCAAACCAAAATAGGTATGGAAGAGCAGAACATAAAATGAGTAGATCGGTTGTTTAATAGTTCATTTTCTGTTACACCAATTCTGGTGTTTTATTACGATACTCCTATATGGGTGTAGTTTCTTTCCTATGTTCATTACCTAAGCTTGCGTGGTACTTAGGGCACGTAACAGAAAACCCAGTTTTTCTCCTTAATAATATTTGAGCAGTGATGTTATACACACCTCAGACAACGAGCTAGACATTGCAGTTTGATATAAAGGCTATTAAACAAGATAGAAGTGTAAGCTGCAGCAACTAATTTTGTTACCAAACTTAAAATATATTGTTCTCTTCTGTTTCTCTTTACAGGATTCTGAGCAACAATAAAATAACTGAGTTGAAGAATGGTTCCTTCTCTGGATTACACCTTCTAGAAAGATTGTAAGCACTTCTTAAAAAGCTATTTTCACTTTAAAAATCATGGTATACTGCTGAGAGTAAAATGTCTTGATGTGTTCTTTATTTTAATTTTTTGGGTGCGATAGAGTTAACGTAGTTAATTTTTCTCTTCACAAATATGAATGTCATGTAGCAGTATAAAGGGATAATAATCACCTGGGTTTGCATTGTTGTTGTTGGTCTCCTGATACAAAACCTTATGTTTTAAAGAAAATTATTTCTTTAATTTCTTATGCAGTGTCAAACCCTTTATTAAACATTTGTAAAACATACTTTGTAGAGCAAACAGTTGTATTAGAGCCTCTAAAAGAGGCTAGATTCATTGTAAATTTGTTGACATTTTATTTTAACAGTTTTGCTTCTTTACAACTTTGGTATATACCGAATGTACTGGGGGGTGGGGAATGGGCCTGAGTCTGATGGAAGTAACTTCTTGGACACCTTTTGCTTCCTGTTTTCACTTTCCCTTTGAGATGATACACCACCTATGGGATGATAAGAAGCATGGTAGCTTCTGTTACAGTCAGCTTTTTTCTGCTGGTAGAAGGTCAGGATTGGCAGGTTGATCTACCTGGGAGCAAGCAGAAACTTTAGAGATAAGGATTTTTCTAGGCCGTTTGACTGGGAAGGTAGCCAGTTTCATAATCATCTTGCAACATCTAGGAAGAGTTCCAAATGACTTTTGGCTTCAGGGGATTAAAGGTATTTTATTCTTCCTCTAAAACTTGAAGGCTGCAATCTCGGTCACCTGGCCTAAATAAATTTAAACACTTCCACCATTCCATCCCCCACATGCCAGAAGAAAGATTTGTCTTCTTCACTGCTGGATGAGCTTTATTGTAGAAATAAGCCATTGTGCCAAAGAAGCAAGGTTATCAGCAGCGATAGCATTCTAGATCTTTACGCATGATTTTGGCGTCCTTGCTTAGGTACTAAAAGCATCTGCTGACAGTTGTTATTTGTTGTAACTTGTTAAAATTTTCAGACAGGAAATACTTGAAAATCCAATTAGTTGGAGACGATAATTTACACTTGCTCTGTGAATCCAAATCTTAATTTTCTTTACAATCATAAGAACACAGCATTCTTCCATTTAACTGCTGTCATTTGTAAGGATTTTTGAAATTATTTTAATGTCTTCTTCCATGAAAAGGAAAACAAAGCAGTAGGGCAGGCATCAAGTTTTGAGGATTTAAGGTGATCTGGGATATTTTTAGATGGTATGGTAGTCTTGTTGGATTGAGATAACACTTTGTGTGCACTGGTGTAGGAGTTAATCCATCAACAAATGATTATTATTGGCCCGGTGCCTTCGTCATAAAGGAGGGGACAAGTAGCATGATACACCAGTCATTAATGACCTTTTTTTTGTGTGTGTGTGTGTGTGTGCAAGATTTATTCAACAAAAAAACCCAAACAACTATTTAACCACAGTAAAAGTAAATTTTGCTGTTTTAAATGCTCATGTGACTTTGGACAGAAGCTGCTTCTGTAATTAAGTTTTTTAAACTTAAATGAATAGTCGTTGTAAAAGGAAAATAATTAAAAGCCACAATAACTATTTTAAACTTTAACATTATGTTCAGCAGTTTCAAATTATATTCCTTAATGTTCACAGTAATAACTTGCATGCCTTAAATGGGAGTTTTTGATAGTTTCTTGATTATTTTTAGTTTTTCTGCTCATATTTCCTCTTGTTTCCTTATGAGGGTTTTCTTCATAGTATAGGTATGTTCTTTTCCCCACTCTCAAGAGAAGAAACAAAGATGAAAGAAATAAATTCCATCAGTACCTAAATAGTTAATTCAGACAATAGCACTGTCACTTAACATTACTGCTTAGCAGGGAAGAGATTCTGTATGTATTTAATGCTTGTTTGTTCTTTCCTTGTAATGTTATACATAGCAAATTTTTCTCCTTAATGGTTTTTGGATGGAGTTTAGATGTCTAGATACATTTCACCAAAGCCTTTAAAAAAAAAAAAAAGTATTTCAGGAACATGTTTTTCCCTAATAATTGTTTTCAGTTGCATTTTAGTCAATATTTTCAATCCTGAAATACAGATTCAGAACTTCATAATTCATCTGTTAACGCACTAAAATTGTTTTCTCCTGTTTAGTTCTTGGACTTATTAATGAAATTTTAAAATATGTAAATTTATTTCTGTTATTTTATCTGTTCTTCAGATAAACTTGGGGATATTTTATCTGCAGCTGGCAAACTGTTGCCTTTCAGGCTATCCTTTGCTCAAGCATGTTATCTCTTGACCTCATTTCCATCTGACAATTTTTCACTGTTACTATTGAAAGGGAGAGATTGTTTTATTTGTTGCCTGTATGTAACAAAACTGTAGGGAAGTACATTAAAAATGCTGTCTCCAAGTACGAATTTCAAATCTGTTAATTTTGTGCATGTATGTTAATTTATGAAAATGTAGAATTTGGTAATGCATTATTTTGTAAGCTGGGTGATAAGATTACCAAAATAAGAGTTTTGTTTTATGGGAGGGTGACATGTTTGTTAATCATAGTAGAAAATGACTGCTATGTCTGCATCTACTTGTATAGGGGAAAAAATAATGCAAACCATGTCTGAATAAGCAGGTCAAAGATTTCAGCTGCAGGAAGTGGTGATTAAAATGTCTGCAAAAGACGTTAAGTATTTAAATCTCCACAGACTTTGTTCATGCTTTATTTTTCTATGAATTTTCTGTGGTTTAAATGTTGAAGTAACTTCTTGCACAACTAATTTGACACACGTTATTTTTTATCTAGCAGATACTTGACTTTATATAGCATCATTCACAGTCCAGCAACTTAGAAGCAAATGGCTGTCTGGAAGCTAGCTAATTCTGCCTGTTGATCTTTGTGAGCAGGAGGAAGATTATGCATTTGTAAGGTGCTATTTTTTCATTGTCCAGGAAGGAGAAAAGAGGAAGAGACAGGCATGGAATTCAGTAAGATACTTAGAGCAAAAGAAGGGTTTGAAATTTATTGAACTGTAAATTGTGACAAGGGCATATCAATGTATTTTTAGGATGTACTAATTTACCTTTGAAAAGGGAAAAATATGCAGTGTGAAGGGAGTGTTATTTGTCGACAGTCTTGTTTTTCTTTTTTTCTCTCCTGCTTTTACAGCACTGATCTACAGATACATGGAGACTTTAAATAAAAATAAGAGCATCTAATACTTTTTCAGACAGTAACAATTTCTGATTTTAATCCTTGTTGTGCTAGTGCAGCAGAACATGTGAAAAGGTACACCTGAGTTCTCCTATGGGTGAACCTTTACTTTTTTTTGGAAGTCTTTAAAAGTGATTGGAAAGTATCAGTGTTTCTTGTTTGAATACTGTTGAGCAGGGAAACGGTGTTAGGAATATTCAGGAATGTGTTTTCTGCTCTGGTTGTGGAAGCTCCATCTCTCATAGCTATGGCTCTTTTAGGAGAAGACTGAGTGTTAGGCTAACAAAACATTTATTTTTGCCCACTCTAACCTGCCTCACAGATAGTTGCTGAAAAATGAGTGGTGATGGGAGTGGAACTTTGCTTCCAGTCTGCTGAAAAGTCTGTGCTGTGGAACTGAATGCTTTGGGGTATTCTGAACTGTTGAAGTACAGAAATTATTTGAAGGAAAGAAAGTTTTGTGGCTAGGTTCTAGCTTTTCTTCAGTTTGGAGAAGTGTGGTAGACTCAAGCTTTTTTTTTTTTTAAACTTTTTTGTGTTACATATTCAAGAAATTTTGACTATTGTAGTTCATCAGTGCATGTCACAGGTCATGTGGTAGAGTAAGAAAAACAAAGTGTTTTAAGTTGCTGTTGATTTTAGACATAAGGGGATGTCAAAAGTGGATGTAAGAACTTTCCAAAAAGCAAAGAAATGATTTTTTAGTAACAACTTTTTAATTTCCATTTGGAAAATGTCCAAGTCAGAACTGTCTACTGTCTCCTCTTCCTTAGTTTTTTACAAGCCTGGACACTCCAGTTGCTTTCTATTCTTGTATTACTCTAATATCATTGAAATCCGTGATAGATTTGAGTCAGTTTCCAGAAGTTGGACTACATGACCTCAGCACGTACCTTAAAACTTGTTTTTCTACTATCCTATTCTCAGTCACTTTCCCTGATAAATACAGGGGTGTTCTCATCTGCAGTGCTTTTAATTTTCTCTTAAAAGAAAATTATATTTTTTTAATAGGTTCTCAGTGCAGGATTCCTCTACTGCCTGCCTTGTGGGTGTGTGTGTGTGTGTTTTTTTTGTTTTGTTTGGGTTTTTTGAAGCAGTATTTTTGTTAGATGAAAGATGTAGTTAATAGAAGATTAAAAGATGTAGCAATCAGCTAGAGCCTGGGGAAGCTGTAATATTACTCTAGCTGAAAACTTCTTCTAATGAATTTATTTTGGACAGATTTTCTTTTATTTGGACAAATAAATATCTGTAACTATACCCTGTTGGTTGAGCTTTGCCAAAGGAAAATGATTAAAATCATCAGCTGAGATGATTAAATTCCTGTTGCTACAACCCAGTAGTTTCTGTAAATAGAAGTGTTAAGAACAACAAAAACTTTAAAGCCAAAACCAACTTTCTAATGAGATTGTCTCCCCCACCTCCCTTTCATGTGAAAATCCTATCAGCCTGCTGGTTTAACCACCACTGTCATTTCTTCATTTGGAAACTGCCGGAGATACTGGAGTCCTGGCAGTTGCACCAGCCTGTGTGTCAACATCTCTTACTGCTTCTGAAGAGGTGCCAGGCTGTCAGTGCTGTGTTGATTTTGAAATTTTAAATAACTCTTATTTCACCGTTTTCATCTGCTAATACTTTGATAGTTGAATACACAGCTAGTGCTTACTAATGACTGCCACTGGGAGTGGGGGTGGGGGGGAAGCCCTGGAGACTCCCAATCTGTTGTAGTTGCAAGTTGAGAAAATGCTAACACTTTGGGCATTCAGGGTGCTTTTTAAAAATTACCATAGTGTGGTGGTTCATTAATGCTTTGCTATCTTATTTACAAAATACAGAATATACACTGAATGAATGTTATGAATAAGCTATGAAAATATGAAAGCTGCTGGCATTTCTTTTAAAAAAATAATTTATTAATTTTAGTGTAATTGTCCTTCTGGAATTTAGTATTAAGACCTACTAAGGGGAGCAAAAAATTACATGATAGATTAGTCTGTTTTTATCAACTGATCTGACAAAGTGTATAAGGAGGTTGTGGAAGTAGTAAAACTCTTAATTTTAAAATCATATTGCGTTTTTCCACTGAAGCAGTGGATTTAGGAAAGAACTGTATTAGGGAGTACACTTTGAGTTTAAGTAATTAAAGATCACTAATAATACAGACTAGGGGATGTCCAAGACCATGTTGTCCAAGCTTTTTCCCCTGAATGTTTTCCACAATGAGGTTTTAACTTAAAGTGAGAGTTCAATGACACTAAACTGACCTTTAAGATGTGAACAGTAAGTATAATTTTTCTTTCCTGTCTCAAAGACTAAATAATGAATAACATTTAGTGTGCTTAGATTTGTCTTGGTCTTGGTAGAAAATAAAGTTGATATGGGTGAAGTGTGTGTATGTCATAGTTTTATTGAAAATTAAAGTTTTTTAATTTTAAATTTTAATTTTAAAGTTTTAAGTTAATTGAAGTTAAATTTCAAGTATTTGAAATGTTTATTAGGTACTGCACAGAAGCACAATCCATGTGCCATGAGCTGCACCATGATTTGTTAAGCTGACTGCAGGAAATGCTGTTGTGAAATCTCTGCAGAATTTGTATTTTCGCTTATGCATACCTGTGTGATGGTAGACATAATCCTCTGGCACTGTTCTTTCCGGCAGAATTACTAATGTAGATTTAGGAGATGTTTGTTCTAGCCTTGCTTGCTGAAGCATTGCTTTGAACTGAAATTTCTAATTTCCTTTTCAAATGCAGAATGTTCGCATGTTACCAAGGAATGAGCCATTTTTCTTGTAGTCATAAGTGCGTGCAACGTTTCAGATAATGCTGTAAAAGTCTTGGATGAATAAGGAAGGGGAAATTATTTTAGCATTCATGCAGTGATAAAGTTTATTCAAAACTGCGTAGATGCTGGCAGATGCTTTCTGTGACCTTTCAAATTAAGCTGTATCTGGAAAATATCTCAAGTTAGGAGTTAAAACTCCTATATCACCTCTACAATTAATAAAGCAGCTTAATGATGTAGTTATTTTATGTTTCTCCTTCCTTCCAATCTCTTCTCAAAATTTATGATTTAAAAACCTGTGCTCTGAGGTTTTTTTTTTTACCACCTTTATTTGGGATTCTCACCTAGGGCTTTGCTTTTGTGCCAGTAATGTTGATAGAAACTGAGTGCTGTGTCTTTGTGTTTTTAGGATTTTGTTTTGCTTCTTGTGGTAGATTTTGGGCACTACTGAAGTACTTCAAAATGGGCAGGCTGAAGCTGAAGGAGAAAACACTGTGCTGAACAGCGTTGTACTGTGTAATGAGCAAATGCTACGCCCTGGGCAGCTGTAATCTATTTGGACACTGTGGCAAAGAATCTGTGGCTCTATACTTTCATGTGATAGGAACCAGTAGAATACTTAAAGGAATTTTAAGTATTAATTATAAAGTTTATAATCCTCTTTCTAGTTAAAAATGCATATTTTTGAATTTAGAAAGATGCTGTGTTAGAGAAAGGTACTAATGGGTTGTATGGGTTTTTTTGGACAGTTGCCGAACAGGCTGATGTGTATCTTCACGTTCCATGTATATCTCTTTAAAGGGTAGCTTGTGATAAATGTAATGTCTTAATTTTTCTCTACAGGGACCTTAAGAACAACCTTATTAGTACTATAGATCCAGGAGCTTTTCTGGGGCTTTCATCTCTGAAAAGACTGTAAGTAGTATATCCAGCCTATTCAGTTTCAACAAAACAAACAAACCCCGAGAGTAGAGTAAGTCTTAGGTTCTGGAAATTTACAGCCAAGCTATTATATATTAAAAGTTGAACATGTATATGCTGTCTAAATTTATACATACACAAATAGAGGTATGTATAAAACAAATTCTGCTTTCAGCCTTGTAACTGAAGAACATCCAGTGCTTGTGGCTTGGCAGTCTCACCTCTTGCTGACAGCCTCTTCTATTATTCCTCCCTTTGAGTATTTCAGTGACTTGAACCATCGCTGGGTGAACCTTCATTCAGAGCTTTGGTGCCATCAAGCCTTGCTTTGTTAAATGTAAAACTCATGATTTCCCCCCCCCCACCCCCAAAAGGTCGTAGTGGAACACAGAGTTCCTTGCTATTAATACTACACTGAAGTTCCAGAGTTACAGCACTGTTAATGCTGCTTTACTGAAGGCTGAGCCAACATTCCCATTAAGACATTTTTTTTGGGAATTTATATCTTGGCTGTAAAAATTCTGTCCCAGATAAACCTTGAAAAACAAGACCTCAGTATGATGATGGCCTTTTTAAAAAGCTTTTTCCTTTTTTAAAACACTTCAGATTTTCTGAATATTTGAGACAGCTGTTAAGTTTTAGGGATTTTGGTGTTGTCACCACCCCACTCACCTCTGCCTTTAGTCAGCATACAGCTTTTCTCAAATTTTTGTTTTATATATATTAATTTGTCACCAGTCAGATGATGTGGCTCACTTAAAAGGAAACTTTAGTAATTGTACTTTTGAAAACCTTAAAAATAAAGCTGAAGGACCAATTCTGGACCGTTGCTATTTGCAAGCTTCATTTTTATTCCATTCAGAATTTTTTGCAGTTTGATTTAATACCTAAATTACAAAGTATATAATATTTAAATACTTGTGTAGTTATAGAAGCCGTCCTGTTGATGTACAATAGATGCACTAGCATAAATCTGTCTGGCACATCAAAAGATTAATTATGTAGCACATGTGACGAATGTACAGTACAAATATGAGAATTTACTTTGTGGTGATGTAAGCCAAGCCTGTTCTAAGGGGATTTACTGGTACGGCTAGGCTTATTTGGCTGTATATGGGCAAACCAGTATTACTTTAGAAATGGAATAAGGACCCTATGTGCACCTCTACATCCATATAGCAGTATGTTTTGGGGTTTGCTGAAAAAGACTAAATGTATATATGGTGCAATCTGTTACTCATGGGTTTTAGTTAAAGTACTTCAGTTTGCAGATTGGATGTCATTTGGAAGTAAAACGGTTTATTCCAATTTTTGCTTTTTCCTATTTACAGAGACTTAACTAATAACAGAATAGGCTGCCTGAATGCAGATGTATTTAGAGGACTTGTAAATCTTATTAGATTGTAAGTATACTTTGTTGTACATAATTTCACTTAAGTTTTAGTCTTATGTAAGTTAAAATTTGTTGTTTCAGTAGGAGTAGTTTGTTTTAAGTCTGGACTTGAAGGATGTGCAGTGTGACTATGATGGTGCTTAGTTACTCAGTACCGGGCTCAAAAAAAAAAAAAAGGATGGCTGGAGCAAGCAAAACCATACTTACTACTCAGGGCTCTGTCTGCTTTGCCACCATTTTCCAGTTTCTTAAAGGTGTAGTGGGGGGTGCTTGGAGTAGCAGACTGTACAAAATATTTTCTCAAGAAAATGTTTCAGGCCTATGAAATCTTTTCATACCCATGCCTTTCACTGTGGCATCAGCGTGGCTGTGTTCTGCTGGCTTTCTTGCTTGTTTTGTAGTCCTTCATTTGCTTTATAAAAATAACATGTAAGACTATGGAATGTTTCTTTGCCCTGGTTGTTGCCTTCTTACACTGTGCTTTCAGTGATACTGAGAAAATGTAATATATTTTTTTTTAAATATTCTAGGTCAAACATGCTACCTCTAGCCTGTTAATAGCAATACATCAGCTCACCATGAACAACAAAGTTAATTTTAAGCTCCTTGAAATGTATGTTCAGCATGTGCTAGTTGTTGCTTTAAATAAAAATGAAGGACTTGCTTACGAACCTTGTTCCCAGTCTTAAAATTCTTCAGTTAAAAAATAGTATTGGGGGACAGTTTGTTCTGGGATTTTTGCTGGGCTGTCAGACCTGATTATTGTTCTTAAAGGCTTGTGAACTATGACAGAGTGGCATAATACTATCTCATAGATTTTAAAATAATGTTATCTTGAATAGTTTTTTTTTTTAATTTCAAATGTCAGTTGCTTGAGCATGAGTTTATGTCATACCACTTTTATTTCTTAGGAATCTTTCTGGAAATCTGTTTTCCACACTTACACAGGGAACATTTGATCATCTTGGTTCACTAAAGTCTCTGTAAGTACTTCATGCATCTAATCTTAATTTGCATGATCGTTTATGTTGTTAAGAGAAAGCATTTTGTATACATTTGCTTGTACTACTGTTTTGGTTTTTTACTTTAAACCTCATACAATATTTTCCTGATCTGGGTAAGGGAAATGTATGTGCAGATATTTGGGTGTTTTTATAACTTCCTTCAAAAGATACTCAGTATTTGTCACCTAGTTCTGAGAGAACAAAGCTATGCCGGAATCTGAGCTTCTGAAAGTTTTATTCTGTATGCCTCAATTATTACTTTAGATTAAATAAATAGCATTTTACACCATTTTTAACAAAGGGAACAAATACTTTTAAGGAAGTTGCTCGTCCTTGAAGAACAGTATAGTTTTGTTACATGTAACAGTGGGTACACCTCAACCTCATGTTATTTTTCTCTTCTTTATTTTCGTGAGACTTGTAATCTTGTGTAAGGAAGAAAGGAAATGAGAAAAAATGTTATGTGTACTGGGACTTTCTCAAAAGCTCTGACTTTTGAGTTAGCTTCTTGTTTGCAAAGGCAAATGTTTCTTTCCCTCCTCCAGCGTCTTTTAATTGTTCATACGTTGTTACTTCTGGTATTTTGTGTACGGAAAGCTGGCTGTCCAAGAATATCACAGGTGTGACGGGAACCTGTGCATGACATTGCTATTAAAAATGTGTGTGTCTGGAGGAATCCCTGCGAACAAAGACCAAATGGAGTTTCACAGGAATGTTGATTGTGTGTTTGAAGTGTTCTGCCTGTGGTGATGTGTTATCCTCTAGACATTTGCAAAAAGAAAAATAAACTGTTTTCACTAGAGGTAAAAAACACTGTAGACACAGTGATACAGTTTGATACATTTGTAACTGTTTGTAAACAGATAAAATATTTATATTCTCTTCTAATGTAGCTGACTACAACAGACACCTGTGGGGAGATTTGGTATATTTTTTTAGTAGAAAGATTATACAGACAAGACTTTATGAATCAATGGAAAGACATGATTTTCACATGAAGTAGAATGAAGTTATCGCTAAAATTGTGCAAATAGCGGTTCTGAAAAGAGATTAGGTGACAGGCTACTTTTAAATTTCTGTTGATTTTACTGTTAAAGCATTTCATTGCTAAATTGAAGCAATGAAGTGTGTTCTTCAGTTATGGAGATACATATTCAAGCCATTCCTTATAATTCCTCACGTAAATAATTTAAACCCTCTCCGTGAAAGACATTGCTAGAAATCTTTTTTATGCACAGGTAATGGACGTTCATATTTATTTATTTCTCAGGGAGAGGGTACTTTTGTTCCCAGACCACAGCATGCAGAGGACGAGAGTATTTTACAATTTGTAGTGGTAGACAACTCCGCTGTATTCTGGGGTTTGACTGTTTGTCGTATGTGTGTCTGTGACAATGAGAGGCATTGCACAGCTGTTGATGTCAAGCTTTCAGACCCTCCAGTGTTGCCTTTCCTCACTCTGGATCCCTCTTTCATGTTGCAGAGAATTTCAGACTGATTATCTTCTTTGCGATTGCAACATACTGTGGATGCACCAGTGGTTAAAAGAGAGAAATATAACTGTACGTGAAACTAAATGTGCCTATCCCAAGTCACTTCAGTCGCAGACGGTGACGGGTGTTAAGCAGGAACTTCTGACCTGCGGTAAGCACTCGTGACATGTGATACTTGTTTTCTAACACATTCCATATTCTGTTAATGCTAGTGAACAGACTTGTTTTGCTTTTTTTCCCTGAAATTCAGTGCTTACATGCTAGTGGTAATAGTGATTCTGTTTCAAAGCCTGGTTGTTAGTTGTGATTCATTGCTGTGTGGGTTTGGAAATAAAGTAGAAACTATGAGGAGTAGCACTCTGTAGATAAACTCCCTTTTCCTGCTAATCCATGTTTTTTCAGGGATTTTTACTGAAACTTCACAAAAGGAATCAGAAACTGGAATTTTTTCTGAAGTTTAGCTATCCGACTTCAGATGTGTAGATTATTCCAAGCCCAAATTTCTGAAATTGAAAGGTCTTAATTTATGACTGACTTTCCTATGTGGTGATTCTGTTGTTGATTGGCTTTCTTGTTGTGATGAAGCCATGACCAAGTTGCTTAACTTCTTTGTATTTGATTTACTCAGTCTGTCAAAATAATACAACATATGTATCTGATTTTTTGAAGCACTAATAGTGAGAAGCAGTGAAGAAATAAAATGCATAAATGTATCTTTCATTCTTTTGGATCTGGGCTAGCAAAGTTTTTTTTTAAAATGTATTACATGAATAGAATACATGTTTTGAAAAATAATATGATGGGAATTTGTATTTTTCAATGTCTGATGCATCAGTTGTAGTTTTTATAGAAATCTTGCAAAACTTAGCTTACGAGGAGGCTATATCAATAATTGATGCTCCGTTACTGTATTTTTCTCCTCTTATGAAAACTATGTATGTAACAGATTCAAAAAATGTTAATTATACTTTTATTTCTTGAATTCTAGAACCACCACTTGAACTACCATCTTTCTATATGACCCCATCTCACCGTCAGGTCGTGTTTGAAGGAGATAGTCTACCCTTCCAGTGTATGGCTTCATATATTGATCAAGACATGCAAGTCTTGTGGTATCAGGATGGAAAGATAGTGGAAACTGATGAGTCCCAGGGTATTTTTGTTGAAAAAAACATGATTCATAACTGCTCACTGATTGCAAGGTGAATCCATAATGAGAAATGTATTTCCCACTCCTTACTTTCTGCTCTGATTTAGTGACTATTTCTGTAACCAGTAAGGCCCTCTCATACCTTCGCTGATTGAACATACGCAGACAAAAACATCCCAAGTAGGAAAGTAGTCTGTAACTTCACGCAACTCTGAAATGACCTGGGTTTGGTCGCTGTTGCTAACTATCTAGTTTGAGGAGAGAGATCTGGAGATTTGATCAGCCAAACCCAGCTGCTCAAAACAGTGAGCTAGAGCAGGTTGCCCAAGACTGTTGCAGTTGGGCTTTAATTATCTCCAAGGATTACCCAGCGCAGTTTATGTAAAATATGCTTGTGGTAGGATCCATTTGTTGTCCTGGAACATTAAGTTCCTTGTTTTCATAATTTTAAGTGCACTACTTGTGGATTCTTTCTTCTTCCTTTTGGGCACACCACAGTTAGTAATACTGAAGTTCTCCAGCAGAGATCTCTAAGTGTAGTTTAATCTTCCTGCAGCACATTTTTGACTCATTCAGCATCTACAGCGTGGTTATATAACCTGCAACTGTGTTAGTAGTAACTTTATCACAAATCATGCATTTGGGAAGTTATTTTAGTTTGACCTTTCAGGATGCTTTGGACTTCTCATCTTTACTTTCGGAAGTCAAGGGACTTTTTCCTATGGCTGTTCTTTTTCTTTCCTACTGTGGTAAAATTGAGAGGTAGAAGAATAGTAAATATTTCTCTGTTGATTACCGTACATTGATTCATAGATAGCTCTGGTTTTGTAAGATCACTCACAGTTGTATGTAACTGGTTGTTTCTTCCATTGTTTTTCGGTACTTTATTCATCTTTTGGTAAAAGCCTGTGTAAACTTTATTGCAAGACTGTTGGGTTTTATTTGTTTCTTTTGTCTTCCCAGTGCTCTGACAATATCAAACATTCAGGCTGGCTCCACAGGAAACTGGGGTTGCCATGTGCAAACCCGACGTGGGAATAACACAAGGACAGTAGACATTGTGGTGTTGGAAAGCTCTGCACAGTATTGCCCTCCAGAGAGGGTTGTGAACAACAAAGGGGATTTCAGGTTGGTAACCTCAGTTTCTTTGCAGAGAAAAGTCCATTGAATTTTGTTTGTAACTAAGGTGTTAGGCTTTTAAAGGCACCTGTGTGGAGTAGTTTGTTTGTAAATGGTGTGTAATAGATGATTTTTTTAACTGTTCTGAATTAGTGTTGAAAGAAACGTGCAGAACTGTACCATGAAATGTTAAACTTCGAGCGTGTTCACTCCCCTCTTTTGGAAGAGATGGAAAGTAAGCTATGATATTTGAAATATATTAATGAAATTATTGGAATAGAGTAAAACTCTTTAGGTCATCTGTAAGTTAGAGTTGGACCACATACTGATGGGGTCATACTTCCACCAGGTTATCATCCTGTTTTTAACACCCTCCTGCCCCCACATGACAAAATCACTATATAAGAAATGTAATATATTGTGGTGGTTTTTTTCCTCTTCCCCTGTGACTATTAGCATAAATAATATGAATCCTTTTTAATGATTGTTGGGACGGTAGTGGTAGCTCTGATGTTCCATTGTGTTGAGTATTGCAGAGTATTTTACCTTCTGTTCTTACCTCTTCACCTGTTTTCCCTTTTCTGGTCTTTCTGCTGCTGGTCACTCTAACAACACGTTACTCCTGGAGGTGCCAGCTGTAACAGATAGCTTCTGTATAGATTCTCTGTATGTAAGGTAATTCCCTTTATAACTACTCTGTGTTGTACCTCCCTGCAGTAGCTCCTACTGAGAAGTAGTGTATGTCGTAGCATATGCTTTTACTGCGGTCTGTAGGGTTTCTTAATGGTGCAATAACTACTTTTACCCACTCATTTGTTTTTATTTTTTTTATGCTGCTTCGCTATGTTGATCTTTTGCTTGATATTTTGTTTACATTTATACACTTTTCTTCCTTTCCCTGTGTATATTAGAGTTCTTTAAAGTAGTCTTCTTTCTATACAGCTAATCTAAGACCATAAATACTTTAAGAAATTAAAAGTAAGTTAAGGTGTGTTACTGGGACATAGATTTTGGGGAGAGAAGACAAGCTTTCAAGTGCAGGAGGCCTTCTCTAGTTGTAGCAAACATTCAGGTAAAGTCCTGGCTGAGAGCATTTGTTCCGAGTTCATCTTACGTTCGTCAGTTGGCCAGTTGGAGATAAGGGCAGCTGGTGTCTAAGTATGCGGAACTATTAGTAAGGGAAGTAGTGTTACGATCACTTGCTGTACAGAGGCCATTTGGAACTACTGAAGAGCTTTACTTTCACTTTGTAAGAAGTTATTTATATAAGAAACTTTGTGCATATCCTCTTTTTACACTGCTGTGGTTTCAGCTGCAGGGATGAGCATTACATTAGAAAATGAGAACTTCCTGCTTAAGATAAAAGGTGAAGAAAGTCAAACAGATGCATGCTGTATTCATCAAAGAACACATCTATTTAAATCACTTATGCATTTTTTTAATGTTACTAGTGTGAATCGTTCTTCTTTGATTTGCCATTAGAGGTGAAAACAGATGGTAAAGGCTTATTTCAAAGTGTTTTCCATTAAATTAACCTGTGTTGTTCAGTGACTGTTCAGTGTAATAGGATTTACCCCCTCTGGAATTCGGTAGAGAGAAAGAAGATTTCAGGAAATGTTCAGCTTATCAGAAAGTTCACTGTGTCTGGGTTTACTATAACAGACTTCCATTTGTAGTTTAGGTAGAGTAATAATAAAGAGTAATTTTTCACCTTTGAGACCATATGGAAATAAGGCTTTGACTAGTGAGAAAATGATTCTGAGCAGATGGCTGTAAATGATCCTAGGTGAATTTGATTTTATAGTTTTTTAGTTGGAACTGGCTAGTCATTTTAGCTTGGAAGCTGTTTCAAAACTGGCATCTAGATTTTTATCCCTTCATAGATGGGATAGAAACGTGTAGTGAAGGAGGATGTTTGTCTTCAGTGTCTTTGGCTCAGTAATAGTAGTTTAGTGTGAGTTTATAAAGATTAGGCGAAAATTGTCTTCATCTCTTCATCATGGAATCTGATTTTTTTTTTTAGTTTAGATTCTTTTAAGTCTTACTTAGATAGTATCCCTACGTTACAATTTATTATTAAATCGAAAATACAATTTGTATATTAAAATGTAACCTAATGCTTCTGCTGCACTAGATCCTTGAACTGTTGTGTTTAGAATAATTTTATGTTGGTAGTTGATAGAATTCTTTCTTAAACTTAAGAATTGTCCTTTTCAAAACCGTTACTGTGTGTGTAATTAATCTCAAACCTGCAACTGTCATGCTGAATTTAGACAATTACTAAGACGTAATAAGAAAAAAACTAGACTACCTGTAAGCTAATGAAATTATGATGTAAAAACCCATTGTAAATGAAAGTTATTGTTGGTTTAAAGAAACGAATGCTTTCAAAACAGAATTAATATGCATGAAGGGAAGGATTCTCTTATAATCTCATGGTCTGGCTTTTTTTGCCTGAAATGAAATTACAGTACTTAAATGTAAATGAACCATCTTTTCCCCCACAGCTGTCTACTCTCCCGTGTATGTGATAAATTTTGAGCACCTAATCATAAACAGTGATGAAGCAAGAGTGTTCATACAATCCAAATTTGCTAACACTTGGGTACACTGTGAAAGATATCCAAGCTTAGGCTAGCAAGAAATAAAAAATGCAGCCAAAATTATGCAGCCTTTGTTTGCATGGTGAGAATTTCATGTAATTAGTCCCCTTCTGAGCGCTGCTGGAGGGATGGCCTATCTGCCTTCATGGAAGGTGGAGAGCACCTCATACGGGTATTGGGAGTCAACAGTTCATGGTGGAGAATGGTCCAAGTTAACATTAATTTAGCAAAAAGAGGGGAAAAAGGGAATGGTGGTTACAGCTGGAATCAGTTCTTCTATCTCATTCACCACTGGGCTGTAAAAGTTGTACCCATGCAAGGGGTATTTTAAATGGGAGGGGAAAGGGGCACTGTTTCCCCACAAAGCTCATCTCCAAGTGACGTGCATTTGTGTTGGTTTTGTGTATGTGAAATGATGGCAGAAAGCTGGGAGTTTTAAATTGCCCAGCTTTTATGTCCAGTTTTTAGTGGAAAGCCTTCTAAATCATTAGATGAATAATATATATTAGTTTTATTAGTAAATAGATTCTGTAGATCCCTATATTTGTTATAAAGGTAGCACAGACTATATGACTGCCTGGCATTGTCAGCACTCTTTTGAAAAGATAATGGTAAAAGATGATAAAATGCTTTGCAGGGAGATGAATGAAAAGTAGATGCAGTTAGGAATATAGGGACAGTAGCAAAAATAAGATGGATAAAGTAGTAGGGGGAGTGGGGAGTAGAACAGGGAGAAAAGGCAAATAATCTTGTGATAATCTAATGACTTTTGAAGTAGTGTTAAACAGTGAAACTGTCACTTTTTTCCATTTGATGGTTGCAGAGTTCCTGAGGAGAGAGGAATACCTATGTATACATCTTAGAAATTATACTTGTTTAAAGATACAGCAATTAAAGCTCTTCTGAAAAGCTTGTTTTTCATTTGAGTTCTGGTGTTTTACTCTGGTTTCTCTTTTTCTAATTATTTAGCACTTGGTGTGAGTAGTGAGGAAAGGAATGACACACGCTGTTTTTCAGTGAAAGTATTTGTTTTGGAGGTTGTGTCACACAGATCTGTCAGGACCGCAGAGTTTAAATTATCCTAAGGCCATGAGCCACTCAGTCTGTTAAGGCGATACATCCAGTCAAAACGGAGCCAACCACACTTTGAAACACTTTGGAAAAATACAGCTTTTAGAGAACTGTCTGTACAGACAGACACACATCCTTTTCAGAGTGGCATCTTTGGGGAAACTTAATAGAAAAATTTCAGTGTTGATACAGCTGGTTTGGCAATGATGTTTTGGCACTCCAGTGTCAGTGTTTCTGGAAACCTGACTTTGCATTCTGGAAGCTGAGGTTTGGGTGTATTTTATGCAAGGTATTTGTGGGCCTGAATGTCTTCTAACAGCTGTGCCAGCTGACTTAAAAATTGTCCTCATCTGCCTCTTTTCCACTTGACTTCCTTCTCTGAAGACTCATTATGTATCCATAAGAAGTGGGAGCATAGGAGTAGCTCGTCTTTGTACTTGGTTTTTCACTAGTCTGTGTTGATCAGACTTTATTTGTCTATACAGAAGTTTCAGAGACCTATCTAAGTTTGCATGTGTTTTATCCCCTTATCCCTTCCTCCCTTCCCAGCAGATCCATTACTTGCTCTGTCCCTGATCAGAGTTGGCCAGGCATGATCCAAAGTGATGTTTTTCTTAGCTTGCTGGGGTGCATGTGATGCTGTGAATTGCTTCAATCCCAGTAGTGACCATAGTGCTAAGGCTGTTGTGATTTTTCTGGGGAAGATTTTTGTCCTTTCTTCTGGCTTTTCTTCTATATGGGAGAAAAGGTGGTAAATAATTTACCTTACCATTGCAGAATCTATACCTGTTGTCTGCATGAATTTACATTCTCTAAAATACTTGTTTATAATTTCTGGCATTTAAGAACTGTGCTTTTTTTTTTCCCTTTATTTTAACCACCTCCTTTGCCACCAATTCTGGTAAAAAATTTTCCTTTCTGATAAAGGTTGGATGCTGACACTTGTTTCAATTTCTTGAAGTGGCTGCTGAGGTTTTGAATATAAGTGTGTGCATATTTGCTAGGCTGGTTAAATCTCTGCCACGATACCCAAATGGTCTTCCATCTCTTCTGGTATTCACATACTGTGGTGATGGTCGTACTTATGTCCCTATATCTTAACTAAATGATGTCACTACACTATGGAGAACTGATTTGTAATGCCAAAGCTGTTACACCAGGTAGTAAAATTTAAGCATTTGGTTTCTATTTTGGTTTGTTGTAATTATTGTTTAGTCTTTTCCATTAGTTTCCTTACTGACTTTGAAGTCCTTTATGGATTTTGCCATGACTGCTGCATTTTAAGGATGCCACCAGCAGCTATCTTTGAGTTCTTGTTACCCAAACTGAAGTAATCTTTGCCAAAGGGGCCTGAAGTCAGAGGCTTTCTTCCATTACTGAACATGCCAAAATGGTTCCATTGGAGCTGATTAGGAATAAATAGGCATTTGAGATAGAAGGGCCTTTCAGTATACCCCAGAAGGTTAATCTCTTGAGTCATTTAGTATAATTGAAAAGTGTAGCCTTTTGCCTTGGCCCATCCCTGGAGTTAGTCTCTTCTTTGAGAAAGAACTGTGATAAACCTGAGCATCTCCAGTCAGAGAAGTTACTTAACTGATGAATGAGGAAGAGAAATGGAACTGACCAGAGACTTGTTCAGTTGCTCTGCTTTGGCAATGTTACTTAAATTTTAATTTCCTGAAATGGGTCATTCTTTGAGGTGTTTACTCCACCCTCCTGCAAACACAGTTTGGTGGTGTGGTGGTTTTCTTTTTCTTCTCAAATTTAGATATGTTCTGAGCACCTCTCAATTTAGGTGATAGTAGTGACTAAATGGCCATCTACAAAAATGCAGTCCAGATGTAAGAGCAAACTTTAAATTACAGCGTAACCTAACCTAAGTTTTTGTTCGACTATCTCAGTTGTTGGAGACAACTGCTTTGTGCAAGGCCCTTCAAAATACTTAAAACTGAGGAGAGCAGTATGTTCGCTTTTAAGGCTGCCCAAGGAGCTTGACTTGATTATGGTACAGAAAGCCTGGCATGGCCAAATGAAGCTCTCCTTTTGCTCTCAGTTTTAGTTAAACCCCGTATGTAGTGTTAAAGGATTTGAGATCCTTAGCATTCTGCAGTTTAGGTGTATATGGTTTTTGCTTTTCAACTTTAAGTGTTAGTGTTCTGAATGATAAAATACAGCTTATATGTATCTTAACAGGGAGAGGGCTGGAAGACTGGCTGGCTTTCCTTGTCCTCTCTCCTCAGCATTGCAGCTTAATTCAGACGTGGTTTGGAGTTTGCAGGGCTTCCTATTTAACAACTGGTTTTATAGTGTTAATACGGAATTTTTCATGAAGTAGGCCAGCTTTTTTATTAAAAAAGTCGTAAACTATTTTTAGTAACTTTACAAGCACCTTTTTCTCTCCACCTGCAACCTGATGAAAGAATTCAGCAAGAGCATGCTAGTATTAGAACTTGTTTTGTTAATAGTACACAAATATGAACAGCTTGAACATACTGAAGGCAAGCCAAGGTGGCCCTTTATATAGTTTAGAGATGCTTACTTTTGAGTGTCTCTATTTCATGTTGTAGTGCTTAATCCTTTTATTTCCTTACTTGTCATGTAAATTCGTCTGATTCTTTCTGGTGGGTTTCTGTTTTTTTTTTTTTTTTGCTTTTGACTCCCCAGGTGGCCTAGAACACTGGCAGGCATCACAGCGTACCTGCTGTGTACGCGTTACTCTGCTGGCAGCGGGATATATCCTGGCAACTCGCAAGATGAGAGGAGAGCCTGGCGCAGATGTGACAGGGGAGGGTACTGGGCAGAAGAGGACTACTCCAGGTGCCAGTATGCAAATGATGTGACTCGTGTTCTTTATATGTTCAATCAGGTAATTTGGGCATGTCAGTAAAATCAAATTGTTTAATGAAAAACTCAAAGGTCTGTTTCTCAGTGGGTTGTTTTAGGCTGGTAATACTGTTGGTCTAGGTGAATTGTGTTGAACACGTGCATCCAAATATACCACCAGAACTTGTTAAACTAAACTCTTAGGGTTTGAGGGTCCCCAGGTTGAAAGTACAAGGAAGACTTTATTTCTCGTTATACTTGCATGAGGCATAAGAGAATGGTACTTGTCATGCTTGTTTTTGTCAGTTGGATGCCCTGTTCTGCCCACTTGCCATGAAGAAACAAGGCAGGCTGAAGTTGTAACTGAGAAGAGCTATTTTTATTGTAATAATAGAGAGGGGTCAAACTCTGCTTTGCCTCTGTTGCTGTAAGCATCAAGGAGACTTGGTGTGACTGATGAGAGTTAACTAGTGAAAACACTGAATATTAACTAGGCTTCCTAATCTGGTGGTATTCACCAGGGTACAAGAGAGTATTCTAGATCTTAAATCTAGCTATGAAACAATTATTTTTCAACTCCAAGCTTCCTTTTGAGGCTTATCTCTAGTTAATGCACACTTTCACATCGGCTGTTCTGCAGTGATGTACCCAACCTTGTAGGTGTAGGCACTGGATCATGAAGTGCCCCATAAACCTTTGAACATCTGGTTTAAGCTTGATGTTTTCCAGTGTGCGCTGTCAGATCACTAATACAGGTATGCCACTTGAGCTGATGGTGTCTTGGTAGCACCTCCCGTGTTTAACAGAGGGACTACGGTGCTTGCCTGACCTCGGGGTGGAATTGCTGCGTGATGTGCGTGTTCGGAGTGTTTCAGCGCGAGAGCTCACATCCCTTTAGAGAAAAGCTTTGCCCTTCTTTTAAAGGGAGAAGTGGCATGTTTCTGTTTTAGCAGTTGTTTTCTACTCATTGGAACCTTCCTCTTTTTATGTGTAGTAGGTCTGGAATTTTTAATAGTATTCTACACAGAAATTTATTGTCTCCTTTGAGACTAATATTAAATGTAATAATACTATAAGCATCTTTAGAGCCTTTGAGCACAAACGTAGTTGAGCCATTTGGAACATTAAAACTCTGCCAAGGAATTTAAATCAAGCAGAGGTCTGAGTTTAGAAGGGAGTGAAACCTTTATAACATTTATAGAAGAACATTTATATTTCAATGTTCTTGTTTGTGTATCGTACAGGTATAGTTTTAGGTGAAAAGAAATTCATGTTTAAAGGAAAAGTTAAAAGAAATTATACAGAACATCTGAATTTGAAAGTTGACTTTGAGTGTGTTATGACTTTGAACTTTATTTGCACATTAAATACATTACTCTAGTGTTTTGGAAAAAAACAATCTTCCATTAATTTCTTTCTAATCTGTGTACAAGTGCTGAGACCAGCAGGAACAAGTGTCTAGTTGTGCTAATGTGGCACATACAAATTCACTAGGGCAGATTAGATATCTGTACACCAAAACCAGAGATGGGACATCTCTGGTTGGGATTATCATGGATCCCAAGCATCTGTACATGAGGTGCTAACATCTGCACAGCTTTCCGCTGCACTACATGACATTCCCTGTTTTTGGTCCCTGCTAGTTCAGGCATGTTGATGTTGTGTACTGTTTAGTGGAGTTTTCCAGCATGATGCTTGTTTCAGGAATGAAATCATGAGCTTTGTCATAGAGAGGATCTATCTTGGTGTTTGGTGTTTTTTTTTTTTTGTGTTCCATTCCAAATACTTTCTGTAATTACAGGAGCAAGGGTGAATGCTACAGCAGTAGTGTGTTTGAAGTTATTTTTTGCTTCTTTTGCTATAAAATTCCGTATTTGTAGGAGCTTTGTGTTGTCATGCCTAAGCTCTGGTGAAAAGGAAAATAAGCATTTGCAAGTACTGTGTGGGGTTCCCCACCCACCCTCTTTTCTTGGTCCAACACCTCTCTCCCTTTAGGACAACAGGAAAAGACCCTTTTGTGGTCGCAGGTACAAATGCTGGTTCTCTGGCTTGTAGGGA
>NW_010268797.1:37131-70736 GCF_000690775.1 Eurypyga helias
TGGTAGTCCCTGGCTACTTAAAACACTGTGATCCCTGGCGGGTTTGCTATTCTCTTTGGGAACAATGGTTATTTATTTATCGGTGAAGTGTTGTACTTAATTGTCACTCAAAATGCTTATGTTTGTTCCCCGTGTAGATGCCGCTCAACCTCACTAATGCAGTGGCAACAGCAAGACAGCTCTTGGCTTACACTGTTGAAGCAGCAAATTTTTCTGATAAGATGGATGTCATTTTTGTGGCTGAAATGATAGAGAAATTTGGAAGATTTGCTGAAAAATACAAAGAGGTAACTGGATAATTTGCTGTCACTTTAAAGATAATCCAAGTGTTTGTCCTTAAGTATTCTGAGCAGTGAAACCTTCTCAACGTTAGATGCAGGCACTGAGTTAGTGGATTATCAGATTCTATTCCCTGTTTTTGTTTGTTTAGTAGGTCCCTGATGTTGCTGACCCATGGTCACAGACTTTGCATTCGCGCTGAGATGATCCAGCATTCACTGGACCTGTAATGTGAGTAACACCTCTGGTCAGCACTGGAGCAGGGAGATAGGTACAGTAAGTCTGTCTTTATTTAATATGGAGTGGGTCACACAGGTTTTCATTGGTATGTTCTTATCTAAAAATACAAATAATGAAAGCCTCAGAGATCCTCTCAATAATGAATAAAACAAGACTTACCTTCTCCCCTCCTACCATGGTAGGCTGTCTTTATTCAATATTGAGCTGTATCTCTAAGGTTTTCAGTATTCCTATATCTTGCAGGATATAAGATAAGAAATTAAAATAAAATCTTAGAGAACGCTCAGTGTTGGGGAGAAAAATGCGAGTGGTTGAATAGTCCCATCAGTGGCTGGCTAGGAACTCTCTGTTTCACTGCTGAACAGAGGTTATATTGATCTCACTGTACAGTGCATGTTGGGAAGTTGGAGACCACAATGCCTCAATTTTGAACTTGCACCAAAAAAAAGCCAAATTTCCCTGTCCACCCTCACAAACCATAAATGCTGGTTGTATATTCTCTGCAGAATGCCTTGCAGAATTTTCAGGCTAAATCTCCTTTTGATAATCGTAGCTTGGAATTTTTTTTTGGGGTATATTTTTGGGGTATATTTTGGAATTGTACAAGCGGTTCACTAAATGGCTGGTTTTGTACCCAGCCGAAAACAGAAACATGTTTTGGATTGCTGCATGATATGTTACATTGTAAGGATATTGTTTTCTCAGCTGTGATTTAGTGTCTGTAGCATGACACAGTCCGGCATTACGTTGCCATGTTCAAAGGTTAACAGACGATATGGAAAAATCTAAGTTAAATTCAGTCTTTCATTTACTGATAGGAACAGGAGTATGATTTCACTTACTAATTTTGAGTACCTATCAATAAGAATTATTTCTTATTAGGGTATTACTCTACAGGCTTTTCCTTGACACTCTGCCACCTTTTGTCTTCTTAACATTCTTTAGTTTGTATTACAGTGGCTATTCTGAAAGATAAGTACTATAAATTATAAAAAGCTTAATAGCTTTTCCATGTCAGAAGAAGAAACAAACTGAAGGCAGACATTCAGAAATTTCTTATCAGATAGAATGCAGTTGGAAAAACTTGTGTGTACCTTAATAAGCAGGGGAAAGAATAATGTGTAGTATTTGAAAAAAGTGTGAAACAACTGAAGCTGTGGAGCCCTCAATATTAGAAGGATATTGACCACTTGGAGCGAGTCCAGAGGAGGCCACGAAGATGATCAGAGGGCTGGAGCACCTCTGCTATGATGAAAGGCTGCAAGAATTGGGCTTGTTCAGCCTGGAGAAGGGGAGGCTCCGAGGAGACCTCATTGCAGCTTTCCAGTATCTGAAGGGGACCTACAAGGGTGCTGGGAGAGGACTTTTTACAAGAGCCGGTAGCGATAGGACAAGGGGTAATGGGTACAAATTGAAATCAGGGAGGTTTAGATTAGATGTCAGGAAGAAATTCTTCACAGAGAGGGTGGTGAGGCACTGGAACAGGTTGCCCCGAGAAGCTGTGGATGCCCCATCCCTGGAAGTGTTCAAGGCCAGGCTGGATGTGGCTTTGAGCAACCTGGTCTAGTGGAAGGTGTCCCTGCCCATGGCAGGGAGGTTGGAACTAGATGATCTTTAAGGTCCCTTCCAACCCTAACCATTCTATGATTCTATGATTATAAGTCCTGTGACTTCAGGAATTTTAATACTGATAATTTGCTGTAAAGCCACCATTTGCTGATGTGTAAAACATGCTACCAGTTTTCAAGGAGTATTAAGTGGTAATAAGCATCTTCAGTTAATTTACCTGTGATTTGTTCTTGAGAACTTAATGAAAAGGGCTACAGTCTGCAAAGGCAGCTCCAGGCTCCGTGTTAGCTGTTGAGAATGTTTACTGATTGTAGCTTCTGTTCCAAAAAGAGACAGTTCTTAAAACAGTAAATGTTTCTATATATGCCTGTTCTTGCCTTTATTTTTAAATATTTTTAAAAGACGAACAGTGGTCTCTCCTTATTAGTCATATTCTGAAAAGAAATGAGAATTTATGCAGAAAATTCCAGTTCCTCGTTTTCGGCACTGTGAACTGCATTTCAGTCAATTCAACTACAAAATACACGCACGTTCACTTTTGGTCCAGTATGTGTCACTGTTTCTTAAGTGTTGTGAAAATCTGGTGCAGGTCAGTGTTGTCAGTGCTCATTGAGTTTGGTAGACTTGTGGCCTAACTGATTGAATTCCCTTTATACTTTGTACTTGCCTGTCATACAGAAGACAGGGACGGGAGTGTGAGCATAAACTTCCAACAATGCAATTGGCAGTTGGAAAGCAGCTCTGGTACCTAGGGGTGTTTGCTGTCTCTCATGGATACCCTGTGCCCAAAACAGTTCACGAAGAATTGAAGGCAGGCAAGGAAGGAATCAATGAAGAGGCAGATATATAACGAAAGGAAGAGACACAGAGGGGTTGAGTGCAACTTTTTGCCTGTAATCCTCTTTTTTTTTTTTATCTTTCCCCATATAAGCAAACTGTAATTGTTGATTTATAGTTGATTTTATCTTTATGTTAGGTTTAAGGTTGATTTTTAAATAGTCTTTTAAAATAATACATTAGAATGTGGAATATTACATTCCTTGCTTTTAAGAAATCTCTGTATTTCTCATGTTTTTCGAAGTATAACTTAGACAAATTATATTGGCGTAACAGTTTTTGTAGATGGAGGTGAACGTCTGAGTCGGAGTGTTTCAGTATCTCAACGTGACAAGCGGTGGTTGAAATATGAACAACCAATTTCCTTCTGTTTATTGTGCTGCCAAGTCTCTTTGCGTTTTCTGATAATGATCCTACTTCGTGAATGCTTTCGAAGATCTAAAATAGTCTTATTTCTCTTCCCTGTTAGCTTGGTGACGTGATGGTGGACATAGCGAGTAACATTATGTTGGCTGATGAACGTGTTCTGTGGATGGCACAAAGGGAAGCCAAGGCTTGCACTAGAATTGTACAGTGTCTGCAGAAAATTGCGATGTATCGCCTTGCAAATGGAGCACAAGTTTATTCCACTGTAAGTGTAAAATTATTTATTTAGAAGACACATTGCTGGCTCTTGAGTTTCAATAGCTCTCTATTTTTCTTAATAGATGTTGGCATTATCTGAACTGTCTGCTATTTCTGTAGGGAGAATAGGAACACTCTGAACAGATTTATCCCTGCCAGATAAACAGAAACAGTTTTCTGGGTGTGTTTTCCTGTTGTGGCAGAGAAGCCCTTGAAAATTACTGATTATTCTTCCTGTGGTGTGTAGAATTATTTAATGTTTGATTTTTGTCGTCACAGTATTCTCCAAATATTGCTCTCGAGGCTTATGTAATAAAGGCTGCTGCTTTCACTGGGATGACATGCACCGTATTTCAAAAAGTGGCTGCCTCAGACCGTACAGGACTCAGCGATTATGGGAGAAGAGATCCAGATGGAAATCTTGATAAACAATTAAGCTTTAAGTGCAACGTTTCAAATACGTTGTCAAGCCTGGCTTTAAAGGTTGGATACCTGTTGTTTGCTGTCTGACTTTGTAGTATCTTAGATATGAACCATTTGGGATGCAAGCTTGTATTATTGGTTTCTAATGTTAAAGTAACACTTTGATGTAATCCAGAGTAACTGTGAAGAGAGGTAATTAAAAGTGAAAATTATAAGAGTTTGATGATAGAATATGTTTTTAATTATAATAGTTTGACTAGAAAATTTTTTAACGGGCAGAGTTTTTAATGATCAGGTGTGGGATTTTTTTTAAAAAAAACTTAGGTTGAAAGATGCTTTCAGACCTTTCTTGTAATTATAGAAATTGAAATACCTTTTGGTTCATAATAATATTTGGCTGTAGTTTGCTGTATTTTCACCATCCTTACATATTTAAGGGACTGCTAATACCCAATTTAATATGGAAATATTCTGCTGAGTGATAATTTAAATAGGCAGAAATAGAAAATGGACGTGAAAGGTTAATTTTATTTGTGTGTGTGTGCACTTGCACAGACAAATTTATATATGTGGGTGTGTATAGAATGGAAACACTTCCTCCTGTAAAAGTATTTTGTCAGGTACGTTCCCCAGCATGCCGTTTTGCTTTTATCAGTTCATGTGCTTGAACATCACTGCAGGATGTGCGGTTGAAATTACATGTATGTAATCCTGTGAAGCTGCAGGCGTGCTTCCCTACCCAAGTGCAGTTTATATAAAAGTTCTTAATCTGCAAACAGTGTTTCACTTAATGGTACTAATGCAGGATTACAGCATTTCTTTGCTTGTCTTGGTTGCTGCTTCTTGTTGCCAATAGTCTCATCTGGAAACCGCTTGTAAGAGTTTACTGAAACCAACTTCAACCTCACTGTCTGTAGCAAGTAAAGTAACTACCGAATCTTTAACTTTTTTTTTTGAAGTGTTAAGACTTTCATAAGTCAATTCAACCATTTTATCATGGATTACTTGAAAACACTGTCATATAGGTTTGTCCCAATACCTAGGTGGCTAAATGCATTCATCTCTGTCACTGTTGGGTTGGAGAAGTTGCTGACACTCTCTAGAGTTTCATTCTCTCTTTAAAACCTTCTAAAAATATGTTTGTTTCTAGAACACAATAGTAGAAGCTTCTATCCAGCTGCCAGCTTCCCTTTTCACCCAAAAGCAAAAAAGAGAAATCAGACCTGCAGATGAGTCTGTCTACAAGCTTCAGCTTATCGCTTTTCGCAACGGGAAGCTTTTTCCAGCCACCGGAAATTCAACCAATCTGGCTGATGATGGGAAACGCCGTACGGTTGTAACACCAGTAATTCTTACCAAGATAGGTTTGTGGCTTTCCTCATTACTTTTTAATGATCTTTAAAAATAAGAAACGTTTTTGACTCCTTTGTTTCAACTGCTGCATATCTAGCATCTACTGTGTTACACGGTGAGACATTGATGTGCAAATGCATTTCTTTTGTAACAGATGGCTTGTTTCAACCGCTGCGTATCTAATGAGCATCTACTGTGTTACACGGTGAGACATTGATGTGCAAATGCATTTCTTTTGTAACAGATGGCTTAAACCTAGCCAGTCACCATGTTCCTATCAATGTGACACTGCGGCGCATTGCACACGGAGCAGATGCTGTTGCAGCTCAGTGGGACTTCGATCTCCTGAACGGACAAGGGGGATGGATATCTGATGGTTGTCGCATTCTTCTGTCCGATGAAAATATTACAACCATTCAGTGCTACTCCCTCAGCAACTATGCAGTTTTAATGGTATGGCACTCAAAATTACATGTCTCTTTGTGGAACTTAAAAATATTCAGGATGCAGTTCTGTTTGGTTTTTCTTGCATTAAAGACAATGAGCATTCCCATGTTCTGTTTCTTGTAAAAGTAGATATGAGAAATAAATCTTTAGTTTTTGCCTGTGTTGATATAAATGTTGACATAAGATGATGTTTAAGTGGAAATCTGTCAGTGGAATGAACTGCTGAATATGCTAGACACAAAAGAATTTTCATTGGAATTGTACTATATTATAGGAAGGCATTTTAATGAGCTACTTAATCAACTGGGCTTTTATGAATTTTAGTCTAATGGCAGTTTAACGATAGTTTTCTTTCGACTGTTACCTATCTTCTCTGTGTTATGTGAAATTTGTGAGCTTTGTCTGACAGGAGTGTTTGCCTAGAGGTGGTGTTTTGGGCATTTTTTCCAACCGCCCTCCCGTAACCCATAACCAGACATAGATGGCTATTTCACTGCAAATTAGCACTTCATTCACTGCTATGTAGGTCTGTTACGAGAAGACATCGAATGAAAAAGGAAAAATAAAATCAAAACACTTAGTTAATATCCAAATTATTTTGGAAATACACCTTCAAAACAGTATCTGAACTCTAGTCTTAGCAAATGGGTGTCAGTAACATGGTTATACGGTAGTAGTTGAAGGGAGCCAGACACCTTCTTTTAGTGCTCTTTGGTTATAAAGTAGGGTTTCTCCTTCTTCTGTTCCCAGAGCTCTGCATTTCAGATTTTTGTCCTGGGGAAGTTCCCTTTTTGTAGACAGTGACTGTTACCCTGCTCATCGGTCAGCACCGCAGGTGCCAGCGAATAAAATGTGATAAATAAAAGCGGTAGGCTAGTGGGAGACTGAGTGAAACAGTAAGAGGTTTAGGAAATATTAAGTGTAAATCTGGTGTGGGTTTTGTTGTAGTTCATGTGCTCTGTGTGGAATTAAATACCTACTTTTATGTGAGCATACGTGGGAGAAAGAGGATTCCTTTTTTATGATCAGTGCGAGAGAAGTTGTGACTTCTGTTTTGCAACTTAAATTTTGAAAAACGTCCTCTTAAGAGAATTTAGTAAAATGCCAAAAAGCTAAACATAAATAAGACTTACATGGGAAGCGTTTTAGAAGAGCTCAAGGAGAGCAACTTTTCACTATCTCTGAAGGTACTGTTTTAAATTACTTCAAACTGTTCTCATCCTGTAGTTGCCTTCTTTGGTATTTTTAAAATATATAATTCTTTCCTAAAACATAACATCATTATTTAAAATGGAATTAAGCTTCATTTGTATGTGTAGTATGCATGTAAAGAGATTATGCTTAAAATTGGTCACATTTCTGCCATCTGGAGGAAGAAAAATGAAGAGCATATTCAGTCTGCTGCTGTAAATGACTATTTCTAAATTAATGCCTGGTAAGAGGATATCAGTATCTTACTGTGAGTTATGCAGAGAACTGTGGACAACCAGAAATCAAAAAAGTTAGAGGAAGGGGCGGCTTTCTTCCTTTTCTATGCTTGCTCAAGACTGGTATTCCTTAAATACTTAGCTGCTTCTCAAACGTTAGGCTGTAGGGGCTGGAGAGGAGGAGGAGGCGCTCATCTGTTACATGTTCCTGGAACACAGTTAATACACTGCAGAAGCCTGGATGTCTGAAGTACCTGCTGAAAAAGGTTTTAATGATGCCTGTCCATGTATTAACCAAAAAAGCTGCAATAGCTGATTTCATTTGCAGACTGTTATAGCATTGTGAAAGTCTGGGTTCTAGTCCCAGGCTTGCAGGAAGTGTTTTGGGGTTCAGTTTTAGAAGTTTGGCTCTTAATTCAGCAGTTTTCATGAACAGCAAATACATGAACAGTAGTGGCAGGATGGACCTGAATGTGCTATTCCATCATCCTGGCTGGGTGGGCAGTGACTTAAGCAGAGTTAATTCACTTTTTTTTTTAGTCTACTTTACTTTAGTACTTATGTGTGTAGAAGAAAGCAGGTTATAATGTACTGACCCGTCTTCATATATTCGGAACATAAGGTAAAACCCTCTCTGATAAGGAAACCCAGAACTGAACGCCCAGTTTTCTACTCTGGTGTTAGGAAGATAGTGCTACAAAATTCTGTCTTCATTTGGAAATCATTTCAACCACTGTTTAATAATAGAAGAGAAAATCGTGAGGCTGGGTTGAAATCTCATAATTATAGGGCTGAAGCAGTGGAGAGCAGCCAGCAGTGGTAGTTAAGAAGAAATGGAGTAGGTTTATAGTGTAGCTGGTTGGCTATAAACACCCCAGTGTTGTTCTTAGTGTCGTCTCTACTTCTATTTTACTGTAATTCTTTTTTACCAAAGATCACTTTTATTAAGACCAGTTTAGCTGAGAAATAACATTACTAGCTCCTTTCGGTAGGTCTGATCAAAAATGTCAGTGCAGTTGCTAAGAATTCCATTGACTCAGTGGATATTGGGTCAAGGCCTTTGTTAGCTAGGCAAGGCTCACTGACTTTTCTCAAGTGTTTTGGAAGATTTTTACAATAATCTTACAGTTGTAGCACTTGTTCTTGAAGTTCACATAAACACATGCCTGACACCTTGTCTTCAGTGACATTGACAGGTGTGTCAATGCCTGACGTACCTGTCATCAATCTGGACGCAGCAACCAGAATTCTTCAGTTTTACTCCTACATTCACTGGCTGCGTGGGACAGCACATTCGCCCGTGTTTGTAACAGCAGTGGGTTCCTAGCGATCTTCAGCTGGGTATCAACCAGGCCATGGGTGGTGTTGAAATCCAGTGACACTGGCTGCCTGAGGCATAATATCTTATAATCTTGCCTGAAGTGTTTTTTTTCCAGGTGCCAAAGAAAACCCAGTGCATAAAAATCAAACTGAAAATCTGATTAAATCAGTTTGAAATTAACTTGGTGAGTTGGGAATAACAAACATTCTGATGAAAGGACAATTGAAGGAATGGTGGAGAGACTGCTGACTCTAACTTAATCATAAACCTCAGCTCAAGAGCTCTTCTCCTGTCCCTCAAATCAGATTACCCATCTTAACCTTAAAAACCACATTGTTTATCACTGTGTTTTCTCAACACAAACTGAAGCTCCCTCCTTATAATGTTCAGCTGTTCTTTGTGAATCCCAAATTTGTTTTCCTTTTCCCCGGCACAAGTTGAACTTTGCCAAATCTAGAGGTTTGGGTGACTCGCTCAGAATGACGGGTGAGAGAAGTTTCTGTATCCTGACCATTCTGAAAAATCATTTTTTAATAAATTTTTCCACTGATCTTAGTTAAGCAAATTAGTTTTATTTTGTGCTGGAAGGGACTGAAGGGATTTTCTTGTTGTTGTTTTTGGGTTTTTTTCCCCAGTGTTTGGTGGTTTTTCCAGTGTTCATTACTGTTAAGGCAATGGAACCCTAGTAAACTGTAACTGCATCCACAGGGTTATTTTTCCTTGCTGTTCTTGTTAGTAAATGCAAATGTTGCTCCTCAGATGTTACTTGAAATACTGCCAGGCTTTAACAGTCCAAGGTTCCGTTTCATCCTTGCTCCTTGAGTAGTGTTTTAGATGGGTGGGTTCAGAAAACTTGAACAATGCTAAAGAGTTGGATTTTATTTGAGTTATCAACTATCTATTCTGGTCAAACAGCAATCATAGAATAACAGTCTGGTAGGAACATCTGGTTGTCATTTGGTCCAATTTCCTGTTCGAAGCTTGATCAGCTTCAGGTCAGATTGCGTTGCTCCAGGTTGCATTCAGTCAGGCTTTGAGTATCTCCAAGGATGGAGATTACATGGTTGCTCCGGGGAGTATGTGACCACTTTCATCAGAATTATTTTCCTGTATCTAAGTAGGATTTTTCTGTGTTCCCGATAATGTCTATTGCTTCTTTCATTTCATTGTTTGGCTCCAAGAATAGTTTGACTCCATCGTCTGTGCCATCCCAGATGAAGATCTTATTTTCCTTTGCCAAATCTCATGATGTCTTACCAGCCCTCTGGCTCACCAACACCCCTCTGAATGTCCTGCAGTCTCCCCAGTCTGTAGGTCATCTGCAAACATCCTGAGGGCACATTCTGTAGTGTTGTTTGGGTTGTTGCAGAAGGTAATAGTCATAACTGAAACTGTGGTTCTACAAGCTACACGTATTTTTAAGAAGAAAATGGTGTGTGTCTGCAAGCTGCTCACTTCTCTGTATATGCAAGCATATATGGAGCCTAAGTACTCTGACATGTGTGAGACTGCATTTATAGAAGTCAGCCAGAATAGTGGCTATTTGTGGAAGAAAGCCACTAACATCAGAATAATAAATAATTGGAGTGTTGGGGTTGAGAAGGGGGGTGGATTTCATCTACAGGATTCCTGTTGCTGCTTTATTTTGTCCTGCCTGTGCCATTTCCCCCCACAAACTGAATAGATAAGGTGGACTAATGTTAATTTTGTTTTTGTTGTCAGGACTTGACAGGAGCTGAATTATATACACAGCCAGCTGATTTATTGCATCCAGTAATTTATGCCACTGCCATGGTTTTGCTAATGTGCCTGTTGATGATCATTGTCAGTTACATATACCATCACAGGTATGAACCAAAATTACCAGACTAAGAAAATCAGTGTCACACTGCTGAGAAATACTTCTTGGTAGGAACACAGTACAGTAATCTGCATTTGTTGGGGTTTTATTTTCCCTGTAAAATTGGTGTGTGCCAGCTAACAGTTAAGCAGATACCTATTTAATCTCTTCTCTTCAGCTCTCATAACTGTGTATCTCTCTAATTCTTTACTTTTGCTTCATGATGAAAGAAGAAACCACTCAGGAATGATGGTAGAACTTAACAAACTCTTCGACCTTTTACATTTCTGCTGATGTGAAAGCCTGAAGCCTAAAATTTCTGAATCGGGCCCCAAATAGTTGTATAAAGCTAGCTAATAGGAGGAGGGTGTTTTAATTTCTCGTGGTGAAGACCAGAGATTATATTTGATTACAAAGCACGTGTAGTCAAACAATCATTAACAGTAATTATATCTCATTTATCACAAGTGTGTCTTGCTAGTTGGTGAAAGACAATAATGCAGCTGTGGTTTATCTTGTCCAATTTGTTTCTTTTAACAGTGTGATCAGGATCAGTGTAAAAAGCTGGCATATGCTCGTTAACCTGAGCTTTCATATCTTCCTGACATGTGTGATGTTTATTGGAGGCATAACTCAGACCAGGAATGCAAGCATCTGCCAAGCAGTAAGTAAATATGCAAACACTTGAATAAAATCAGTTACCTGTTTCATACTTCTGTATTTGTCTGTATACCCCTCCTTCCTAGCCTCCCACAGAACCGCAGTACTGTACAGGCACTTTCATTAGCATATCAAATTTAGACAAGAAAACCCAATCTTTTCTTTACCTTAAAGTTTTCTCTTGTATTTTCATCCAGCCATGAAGATAAAACTAGTTTTGTTACTTAAAAACTGGAAAAATATTTCAGAAGCGCAACAGAATTTTTTAGCCCAAAGTGCTATCACACACACAAAGTTTTACCTGTTTTATTTTTGAGACTGATTCATTAGAAAATTGTTTTATAGGCCTGTCTGATGGCTTTGCAGACCATGTGAAAATGGATTTCCACGGGTATTAAAATATTTAGTTCCATTAGCTCAGTATAACCTAAAGGGACGGACAGAAAAGCGTCTCAAGTCGAAGACCTGTGCTTTCTCTAAACACACATCACATCTTTATTCAGATTCCTCTTTCAGAGTGATTTCTTCATCTAAGGTTTGGCCAAACTTTGATTCAGTTGCAGTGTTTTGGTATAATAAGACTCTGCTTTGGAGTGATATCAGTGACGTTTTTTTGATGTCGTCTTTTTCTATCCAGCGATTCGTAAATGTTTCTAATCCCTCACTGTCAGATTGCATGCTGCTTTTTGTTTGAGCTCCCAGTAGCTACTGGGTTGACGGGTGAGAGTGTTGCAGTAATGTATGTCCCTAGGCTCTCTCTACAAACGGAGAGACTGCTAGTCTGCGTGCAGGCATGTATATGGAGGTGGGGAAGTAGTTTGACAGAATGTAATCTTTTCTTTTCTTCTTGGAGTCAGTTATCCTCCAAGAGAAACTCTGTGATAAGGATGGCTTGTGTAGAAGTTGTGCTTTTAGTGGTGATTAAAACTTGCAAAAATCCAGGTCCTGTCGTCTTAGCAGACACTAGCGTGTCACCTCTTCCACACGTGTGTGCTGCCGTTGAAGGGAGACGTGAACCCTGCTTCTTGCAGTCACGTCACCTCCGTGCTGGTGTATAAGATAGGAGATGCAGGGCAACCAGACTGCGCCTTTCCTTGACAAAGCCCGAGGAACTCCAGAACTCCTGGAACTTCTTTTATGAAAACAACATTCAGATTATGAAATAATGCAGATCTGATGGACAGCAGTTTCCCTAACAGCAGTGCTCAGTCGGTCTGTGAGGCTGACTGTGCATTAATGTTGGGGCTGGTTAAATAGCTGAAGTATGATACTTTCCTTTTTTGCATTATGTTAAAATAGTTGTGTTTGGCTGTCTGTATTTTGCTACCTGCTACAGAGTTACCACAGTATCTTAGCTTGTTGATCCCTAGTTTCAATATCACTAATATCTGTAATAAAAGACCTTTTTAAAGTGTTCCATAAAATACAGAATTTCCCAAAGTGTGTGATTGATCTGTAATCTTAAATTTGCCTAGCAAAGTTCTTCCAGTGTTACTAAATTTTCCTTCCACTTAGAGGCAGCTGCAGCTGCAGTCCAGACCCAACTGATAGGAAGATGGGTATCCATAACATCCTTTACTTTTTTGAAAACCACAATGACTTGGCATTTAGAACAGTCATAGAAAAACTAAGAGGATTTTCTTCTCTTGAACTGAGCTTTTGAAATTCAGGCTTTACGCAGGTTGCGTGATAAATGAGTAAGTTCGTAACTTGGTAAAAAGGACATGTTTGGTGGTTTGTTATTTTAAGTTTTTAATTTTTTTTTTAAGGTTGGGATAATTCTCCATTATTCCACTCTTGCGACAGTTCTGTGGCTGGGGGTGACGTCTCGTAATATTTACAAGCAAGTAACCAAAAAAGCAAAAAGATGTCAAGATCCTGATGAGCCACCTCCTCCACCCAGACCGATGCTGAGGTGAGCTTGTTATTTGTTTCTGCAACTCATTATTTGCCAGGTTGCTGTGCTTCTGCTCTGACCAGGTAACGTAGTGGGTTACTGCTGTTTTTTTCTAAGTGCCTTTCATAGATTTTCTTTCTAGGCCTGTGAAGTCCCTTCCAGATTTTTCTGTTCTTCAGCATTATGTTGAGGAGGATGAGATGAAGGATGATTGGTCTTAGCATATTGCTGTTGCAGGGCTGTGTTCCTCATTTGTAAATGGTAGTGTAATTGGTAGTGTTTCAGCATCGCTTTGATTGGGACTTCAGATAGCAAAACTTCCCATGAAATGGTCGTAGAAGAAAGAATGTGGAGAATTGTGTTACCAAACAATTAACAAACACTGTAATTTAAGTAAACAGTTTAATATGTTTTCCAAAGATTGCTTACAAATAATTAGAAAAATAGGTTATCTGTCATTCTCAAATGAAAATAGTGTTCTTTGTGAAGCAGTCCTCCTAACACTCTATATTTTTGAAATCGCTGAAATCAGGGAAAAGTAATTATCTGTGAAATACACTCTATGTGAGATTTGTTTTTAATAGAAAAAATTTACATACTTTATTCATATAGCTTACTGAGCCTCTGGATATTAATTAAAAAATGTTAGGCTAAAATTCTCCACAAGGTGGCAGAAGTTGATTAACTTTTCTTAGTTATAGGCAAATTTTAGAAAGCTTAATTTTTAAAGTACAGAGACTGCAGAAAATGAGAAATGCTGTTATGAATATCAACTAAAATTTGCAGTTGTGGAGGAGCATTTAATTGATAGGGTAGAGGGTAGAAGGTTGATATTTTTATGACTTAAGTGCTTTGCTTTCCTTAACTTTTACTATTTTTCTGTTAAGAAAAAAGTAACTCTGTCCTCCTCCCTGTAGGATGTCGTGCCCATGACCAGCTGTGTGCCTGCCAGCAGGGTACTGGAGTGGCTGCCTTAACATCTGTTGTGATTTTTTTTCTTAATCCCTTATTATTTGTCACTGACTTTTTGCTTAGGAAAATGTGACAGTGCAATTAGCAGCCTCACAAGCTCAGGCCTGCATAGGCATAAACGATGCCCCTACCACTTCAGATCTGGACCCCTCACCTGTGACAGTGGTACCAGCTCTGCAGACAAGTATCGGAACAGAGCAAACATGCTTTGTATTTTTTCGGATTCTTTCAATGTCCAACTTCTGACTGAGGAAATCCCTTATCTGCAAGATGTGTGATGTTTTTGCATGGAACAGCTGTAGAAGGATTTTGTTATTTTGTTTTGTTTGGTTAGGGTTTTTTTATTTAAGTGTCTTTTTAAGTTTTATGTTCAAAACACTAGTACCTGTAGTGGCGCAGGGCAGAGTTTTGTGCAAGAGTTTCTTGCTTGTTTGGAACCACTCGCCTACTGTTATCAGGTCTCCTGTCTCTTGAATTTAGAGAGATGAAACCAACTGATTCTGTTTGCCTCCACACTGTTTATGCTCCTCTTCCCATATGGCATTTCAGAATTAAAGGGTCTTTTGGAACAGGAAAAACAAAAGCCCTGATAAATGTATGTAGGTATACATTTTTCTCTTTATTTGCCACAGTAAACAGTTCTGCTTTAAGTTCCTTGTGTTTAAAGATGGTGCCACTTTGCAGTTGGTAGATTGACAATTCCTGTAGGTATTTTCTGAGGGTGGACCTCATACCTCTTAAACTTCTTTCCCCTGTGGCCTAATCCTTTATTTTGGGAAGCTCATTGCCTGTAAGGCAATGGTGGTGGTGGTGATGATGATGCTAATGCAGTGTGTTTATGGGACTTTGTCACAGGTCATGCACAAGGTGGCAAAAGACTCTGAAATGGGTCTGGCGTCCTGCAGAGAGCTGCTGTAGACATCAGAGGGGTGATTAGCTGTGGCTTACAGAAGCCGTGTTGAGAAGACAGTGCAACACTTGGCACTGGTTGGAATTTCTTAACTGTGAAAAACTTTAACATATTGCATTCCCATGCCAGGGAAGAGGGTGTAAAAATGACTGAGGTTCTCAGCTCCCAGTCACAAGGAGGAAATGGAGTTTGTCGTGCAGAAATGGTATTTTGTTCAGGCTCCAACCAAGAACAAAAGGAAATAGTTTCAGGTTGTTCTTATATAAGAACTGCTTTACAAAGAACCTTGCTGAAGGTCTTAACAATTGGAAACTTCACATAAAGAATAAAAGAAAATTAAAAATACAAATATTTGCAATTTTTAATTTAATTTAAAATAAATACAAATATTTGTATTACTGTAATACAAATATGGGGTGAATGTTCTACTTAGAAATGCAGTATTTTGCTACTTGCCTTCTTTCTGTTACCATCATAACACTTCTTATGCACCCCTGTCATTAGATCTGTGTTTCTCTTTTTGATCTGACTTCAGGAAAAGGTTTAGCTTGTACAGGGTTCTGCCCCAAACTCTCACTATTGCTGCATCTCCCCAAAAATATTGCGTGTGTTTTTAAGTTACTGTTCTGTTCGTACAGCTCCTTGCTGCATGATAGTTTTGGTTTGCAGTCTGAGCTCTTGGTTATTGCTGACGACTTACACACAGCAACACACAAGCGGGTGTCAGTAGGTGGTATGGTCCAGGGCCAGCTGTAAGCGTGGTCCCTCCATACAGCGAACTGAATTAGGGCTGCAAACAATCCGTGTTGCTTGACTCTCCCGCCAGTAACAACGTGCCTTGTGTAGAACCAGCCTCACCCAGCTGTTCATGTGTGAGTAGTGGTGCATCTTTGAGGCAATGAGTTAGGAATTTGTAGGGAAGATGAGTAGAGGAAAATTTGCCACAAAGATCTGTTTCATCTGGCCAGGTCCTGTTTGCTACATCAACATGCAGAATAACCAGTGAACACATCTGATCTTTGTAAGATTCAGCAGCAAAGTAACTTATTTAGTGTTCCTAGACTTCCAGGGAAGACTTTACTTTGTGTCTGAAGTGAGAGCGCAGTAGCTTCTGGTCGATAGTCTCGAGTGCAGTGGGAAGGGTCCAGGGCCATCGGCGTAGATGTCCCTTGTTGACAAACCAAACAACCCAACCATATTTCGCGGTGGTAGTTTCCACTGCGTATTGTGACCTGAATTTGGACTGGGTTAACATAAAATGCGGACAGAGTGCAATTAATTGGGATGATTGTCAGCAATTACTGATCGGCCACTAATGAATTCAGTGTCAATTTATAGAAGCTGGAATGAAAAGTTAGGTACCCCAACATCATCTACCCTCGTCCTTGCGAAGGCATCCAGCTTTCATTGACACTACCACACGGGAGCAGGAGCTTACAATGAGATTACAGTCCATGAAAAAGAAATAAAGAAAACGACCAACACCACCCCAAAACCCCTCCACATAAAAACCCCCAAGTAAAAGCGTTCTTATGGCTGGTCTTCTGAAGGTAGCATGTGGAACCTTAGGTAAGTTTATCCCAAGAACAAGATACATATTCCCTGCTATTTTCCTTCTGAGTTTCCATATTTTCTTCGAGCAGTTGACAGCTTTTGATGGCCAGCTTTTGCTTCTTCCTTCTCACTGTGTGTGCCTTTGTTCAGTGTTTTCAAGGGGAGTGAGCAGCAGTGAAAGAGGGTGGTTGACAGCAGGAGGAAAAAATTGTAGTGAGGAAGACTTGGAAAAAATTGGTGTTGCCAAAGCCCAGACCTGTTTCACCCTATTTATTTTCTTAAACAACGTGCGTATTTCCAGAATCCTGGAACGCTCTGCTTTCCTTCATGGTGACTGAATAAAAGCTATTGCCATAAAGCAGCCACTGATACACTGGCTTTGCTTTTCAGGTTCTACCTTATTGGCGGAGGGATCCCTATCATAGTTTGTGGAATAACTGCAGCAGCAAACATCCGAAATTACGGCAGCAGACCTAATGCTCCTTAGTAAGTACCCTGTAACAGAGAGCTCTGTGATAAATTTCATGTGTCCGCTTTCCCAAGTACTCGTTGCAATTAATTCTGATGCTTCCAGAAAATGATACGCAGCCAAGATCATTTCAAAGTTCCTTTAGGAACTGAAAAAACATAAATAACTTTTGAGGAGATGTTAATTTTGATTCTCTGGTTTGTTTCTTTTCCAGTTGCTGGATGACTTGGGAGCCCAGCTTAGGAGCGTTTTATGGACCAGCTAGCTTTATAATTTTCATAAACTGTATGTATTTTCTCAGCATATTCGTACAACTAAAACGTCACCCTGAACGTAAATACGAACTGAAGGAACCCGTTGAGGAACAGCAGCGTCTGGCCACCAATGAACATGGGGAACTGGCTCATCAGGATTCGCTGTCAGTGTCGCTAGTTTCCACGTCGGCTCTGGAGAATGAGCACAGTTTCCAAGCGCAGCTGCTAGGAGTGGGCCTCACTTTGCTTCTATATGTCGCTCTCTGGATCTTTGGAGCTCTGTCCATCTCCCTGTATTATCCCATGGACCTCATCTTCAGCTGTTTTTTTGGGGCAACGTGTTTAAGCCTCAGTGCCTTTCTTCTGGTGCACCATTGCGTTAACAGGGAAGATGTCAGGCACGCGTGGATAACCACTTGCTGCCCTGGCAGGAGTACGTATTCAGTGCAAGTCAACGTGCAGCCCTCCAGTTCCAGTGGAACCAATGGAGAGGCCCCGAAGTGCACCAACAGTAGCGCAGAGTCTTCATGCACAAATAAAAGCGCATCAAGCCTAAAAAATTCTTCTCAGGGCTGTAAACTAACTAACTTACAGGCTGCAGCAGCCCAGTGCCACCCTACTTCACTGCCGCTGAACACAGGGCCTCAGCTTGATAACAGTCTCACGGAGCACTCGGTGGATAACGATATCAAAATGCACGTAGCTCCCTTGGAGGTGCAGTTTCGGACAAACGGACACCCAAGTCGGCATCACAAGAACAGAAGCAAGGGACACCGGGCTAGCAGGCTTGCAGTGCTGAGGGAATATGCTTATGATGTTCCCACGAGCGTGGAAGGGAGCGTGCAAAACGGCTTACCTAAAAGTCGGCAAAGCAACAGCGAAGGGCATTCCAGGAGCCGAAGGGCCTATTTGGCGTATAGAGAGCGTCAGTATAACCAGTCCCAACAGGATAGCAGTGATGCTTGCAGTACGCTTCCAAAAAGTGGCAGAAATACTGAAAAGACAATAGCTACCAACAACAAAAAAGATATTCTAAGGAAACCGATAGCGGTTGAACTTGAAAACCAACAAAAATCTTACGGCTTAAATTTAGCCATTCAGAACGGACCACTTAAAAGCGGAGGTCAGGATGGACCCTTGCTCACTGCAGACAGTACTGGTAACATTAGAACTGGCTTGTGGAAACACGAAACTACTGTGTAGCATTGTAATTCCGTTCCCGGGAACTGTGATTACACATTCCTTAAGGCTGTTAACGCTTTGGGAGACTGTTTACAAACTCCAGGTACTCTGGGCAGGGAGGGAACGAAGATGATCTGCCGAACAATGGGTTGGATGCGTTAAAGTCTTTGCTGTTCCTACAGAGATGAACTCTTGGTGTTTTGTGACTTCTTTTTGAAGCGTCAGTCTTGAGAGAGGCAGAACCTAACTTTGTACGTTTCTATTTGTACTTGTAACCCTGCAGATGTGTCCACAACACATTTCAAATTTGTATTTAAATGTATAATAAATAGTATTTTCCTCAGCAGCCCAATGTTGCACTTATTTGTTGGGTTTTCTTTAAGGATTATTGCACCGAATACCATCTTGATGTTACTGCTTCAGAATCTGAAACTTAGGAGTTTCAGTTATGAAAGAAACTATTTGGCACCTGCAGTAGACAATACAAACAGCTCTATTAGCTGTGCCCAGGGGGGTGTTTGAAATCAAGAAGCTGCGTTTTAAAGTGTGTTTTAGTGTACAGGCACCTCCTTTACTCCAAAACCATTGTCCTCCTCTGCAAGTTAGCTACAGCTTTAGGTGGCTGTGGCTTATTTTAATGTACTTGCAGAGATTTATTTTTTATAATACTCTATTTTGCCCTCATCATTACCTGACTGGGATAGTTTTATTAATTTGTTCTAATAATTTGTAACTGAGAAGGTGAGGAGTACTCACAGACAGTAGGTGCTACTTTGCAAAGTTTGTCAGCACATACCAGTGAAAACTCTTCCAGTTGTAACTGGGGGAGGATAATCGTGCACGTGGTTTTACAGGGGGCAGTGGGTGAGTGTGTGAAAGAGTTTGATCAGTATCCAAAACCAGGGTCCTCGGGTTCACTGTCACTGTATGTGCTGATTCCTGAGAGAGTGTTTTCAGTTAAAAGTTCACTTTTACTCACCTTTTTTATGTGACAGTTGGCAGAATAATCATAGAATCATAGAATGGTTAGGGTTGGAAGGGACCTTAAAGATCATCTTATACATAATCTCTTATATAGCATCTGTGTTAACCTTATCTGCTCTTTTTTTATCAGTTTGAAAAAGCACGTAAATTCCTGCAGTGGAAGTAGCTAAAACATGCAATCTTAGAATAATATAAATCTTGAAAAATAAAAGTTGTAGCTAAATGAAACTCAAATTTAATTGCAGTATAATTACAAAAATTAGTGTTAAGGTCAAAATATTTTATGTGAAATGAAATATTGGTGAATGGATTATTTATCCATAATGAGCGTAGGTTTCTGTACTTTATACATTGTCGATGCATCGGTGTAAATAAGATGGTACTTTGTGTCATCCTGCTGCTGTGACAGATTTGAGGCTGTAGCTGCAGAGTGACACTTGAGGTTTTACCTGTTTCTAGTACTGATCCCCGTTTTGCTAAAACCATGTCTGTTAAGTGGCAAAATCAACTTCTGTATAATCTAATGCTGCTGCTATCACAGCTCAGCTTCTAAGCAGCAAATGGAATTGGATTTGGATATATTTGCCTACTTGGTTATCTAATTCAGCCTTGTCACTGTTTGGTATTTTAGTTAAGTGTATCTGTTTGAATACAGATACTGGTCTAACATCCTCAGTTCTCAGATGTTGTGTTAAATGATTTGTAATGTGAGGACTCATTCAGCCTTGCTTCATTACTGCTTGCCAGGTTCACTGCACCCTCTGTGCATTGTTTGGTAGTCTGAACTGGTCTGGGATGCATCGTACAAACCTGCCTGGTAGGATGGTGGTGTTAGGATTTGGGTTCTATTTTTGATTCTTGTGAGTAGTTGCCATTTAAGAATTCTTAAAGCAACATTTTGACAAGTGTATGACTCGGGTTTGATTGCTAGTCTACTTCCTGGCCTCCAGAGAGGTAGCTTTTAGCTTGTAACCACACTTATAGCTGCTGTATGAATAGGTGCTCAAAAGAAGGAATTTATAGGTATTACCAAAGAAAATAATTCAAACTACATGTCCAAATATATATGTAAAACATATTTTAAGCTATTTGACAAGATATCTAAGCATCTTAAACAACTCACAGCTTTGTAACAGCAAAAAAAGCTATTAATGCATTGTTCGGTGTATGTGGGGTTCCTTCCTTTTGTCAGAAATAACATTTTGGATGTAGAAATCAAAACCAGTGACTTGACCCTGTTCTGTTCCAGATGCTGCAGGTCTGTCTCTCTTGATTTAGTGAGGGATTGAATGAAAACTGAATTGCAGACAGTAAGTGTAAGGGCCCGTGCCAAGAGAAGCACCCATCTCTCACCTGAATTTGTGTTTTACACAACTAGCAGCAGTATGATCACGGGGGTTCCTTCATGCAACGATCATAGTCCCAAACCCAGGTACTTTTAGATTAATCAGGAATATATAGAATCAAAAAATGATAAAATAGAATGGTTTGGGTTGGAAGGGGCCTTAAAGACCATCCAGTTCCAACCCGCCTGCCATGGGCAGGGACACCTTCCACTAGACCAGGTTGCTCACAGCCTCATCCAGCCTGGCCTTGAACACTTCCAGGGATGGGGCATCTACAGCTTCTCTGGGCAACCTGTGCCAGTGCCTCACCACCCTCTCCATGAAGAACTTCTTCCTGGTATCTAATCTAAACCTCCCCCCTTTCAATTTAAACCCGTTACCCCTTGTCCTGTCACTCCAGGCCCTTGTAAAAAGTCCCCCCCAGCTTCCTTGTAGCCCCTTCAGGTACTGGAAGGTGCTATAAGGTCTCCCCGGAGCCTTCTCTTCTCCAGGCTGAACAAGCCCAACTCTCTCAGCCTGTCCCCATAGCAGAGGGGCTCCAGCCCTCTGAGCATCTTCGTGGCCTCCTCTGGTTTATTTTATAGTAGCAAATATATGTACTAATGCAAATGATTTAAGCCTGCTTGGTGTTTTATTTAAATTTACAGATCTAGAAAAATGTAATCCTTAATAAAATATGGAAAAATGTCAAAAACAGTCCATAGATTGTTTTTTATCTGAACAAGGTGTGATAGGGACTTAGGACAAGATTAGTTATCCTTTCAAATCTGCTTGCCTCTTGCTTTTAGCACTTGACACCTTTTGCACAGGTTTGGAATTGAACATCAGTCTTTCTTAAAAATGCCTTTAAAATTAATTCTGTATGCAGTACTTTATGCATAGCTTGACAGCTTGCCTTAAGTTTTGATGGGAATAAAAAAACCTCTCTGAAAAGTACCTAATAAATTATAAATAGCCTTGGTACATATAGGGGTGGTTAACATGAAAATATCAGGCTAATAAACGTGGTTTCTTCACTTACAGCTGCATTTGCTTTTAATCTAACAAGTGCTGTGGTCAGATGATGGCAAGCAGATGTTTTTCTCAGATATGTTCTTGACAAATACTGAAGCATGCACTCATCTCCTGTGCTTCTCATGAAGAACCTTAACTGAAAGAATTTATGGAAGTAGAAGGTGGAAGGCAGGTTATTAGACTGAAGAAGCGGAGTTATTAAGGATAGTATCTTGGAAGGAAATTGGAAATAGGAAATCTTCAAGATTTTTCATACATTCTTTCATGTTAGCGTAAAGCAAGCTTAATTGCAGCGTTGTAATTAAACTTTGCATGAAAACCCACACGATTCACTCCAGTAGAGAACACCACCAAACCTCATTTTTGCCTGTTTGTGGAACAATGAGAAAGTAACTGCAGTCATTAATCAGTTATATAAAGGCGAGTTGATAACACTAAGTAGGGTGAGTTTGTGTTACCTACACAAACAGGGGGAGGGACGACACACCAGAAACGGCAGCAGTTTCTGCTGTGTTCACTGTGGTAGAAGTTGCTGTATTTGTCGATTCATAATGGTGACAAAAGCAGGAGTTGAAAGCAAGTGCCATGGGGAGAAGGCAGCTATAATCCCACCCTGGGTTATGGCTAAAAAAAGGCTTGGTGGTGATACCAAGGATGAGGATTGAGGAAAAACCATTAGAGCGTTAGTAAGAAAAGAGTTGATTGAAATGAGGAGTACCTGATAGAGTTCTGTACCCAGACGGACCGCTTTCAAGTTGAGAGCTACACCAGGTGTTTATAATGGAAGAGATGAGGAAACCTTTCCAGCAGCTGTGACGCCCTCCTGGTGCGAGGTGCACGGGGCACCAGCGTACACAGGGCACCAGCGTACACACCAGCAGGGAACAGCATCGTGTCAGAGCGCCATTGACTGTTGTCTCTGGGAATACATTGTAAACCATGTAGGAAATAGTCACTTTTGGATTAGACAGACAGCTCTGAAGAAAGTGTCTTTCATAACCAACAGTTAAGTTTTCAAAAGGGCATCTTTTCTTCTTCTGATGAAAATCTGCATATAAAATTCCCACATGCACCCAACCAATCATCGCTTGGATGTACGACTAAGACAAGGTGCAAGCTTTTTTCCTTTTACTGAATGAAGCGCTCCATATTTGCTCATAGGTAACATGTTACTGGAACACCTTAAAAGCTAATTTAAGCTTTAAATTTCTGTAGGTTTAAAGATACTTCAGGTGTTGGGAGGAAGAAACAATTAAGTTCTTTATTCCATTTTGACCAGTTCTGTGTTAACTCTGCTGAAGCTGTTCGGCTTACGTGTTGTACTGCTGCTCTTCCACACCCCCCAGCACACTGAAGGATTGGTATTGGTCATTTTGACCATTCTGTGTTAACTCTGCTGCTTGCTGAAGCTATTTGGCTTACGTGTTGTACTGCTGCTCTTCCACACCCCCCAGCACACTGAAGGATTGGTATTGGTCAGTGGCTTTTTGTTGGGGTTTGGGTCACAGTTTCTAGATCCTGGAGATTAATAGATAGATGTCTGTGGGAAATACTATTGTCTTACAGTTCAAGATGAATGTATTAAACATGAAGAAAGCTTTAATTGCAACAAACACCCTGTGGCTTTTTAATCCCCACTTTAAAAAACGGGGACCTGTTGTGTTGTAGGAGTTTGGGTTTAAACAGGTTTCTATACCTTCCCTGGTTCCAAGATTGGGTGAATATAGACATTTGGAGAGATGGAGGAGGAAATGAAGTGGTGGTATCTATGAATAGAGTTGTAAGATTTGTTTTATATGGAAAACCTAACTTTTGAAAACGATTGGGTTAGCAAGACCATAAGTATGACCAACTTTAGTCTCTAACACCAGCCTGCCAATACCCACTCGCATCGGAAGCTCGCCTCCATGCAAGCAGGTAGAAAACGGCAGTCCCTGGGTTGAGGTGAGAAAAGCAGCCGTGTGCCTGCTGGTCACTGACCTGGTCACTTCTGAAAGCCCTTGCGGAGCTGCTGCTGCTGCCCAGGCTGCTCTGCTCATGGCCCTTGGGGCTCATCAGCATGTGCCAGACCAATCTTGAGTCAAGTGGAGGATGGCTCTGCGAAGTGGCAGCAGCTGAAAGGTCAGGGCGGAGGTGGAGCGTGCTCATGCTCAAGGCGTGCCTCGCGGCCACTTGGTCGCACATCTAATGTGACTTCAGTTTAAAAAAAACCCCAAACAACCTTCAATCACTGCAGCAGTCTGCAATGAGGATGGAAGTCCTTGAAAGTGAACGAAAATTAAATCCCAAAATACACAACTTGAGTGTACAGAAGTAGTGCTTAGTGGAACATGGCATTTTCTCTGAAGTCAGCATTTACTCAGCGTGATAGTGCTTATAAATCTTAGATTCTTCGAGCTCTGCATTGAAATGGATGAGGCAAGACTGAAGATATTAGTGAGATAAAATTGAGGGGACATATTTTAGTTTCTATTAGATGAAGATTCTTAAAATTTTGCACTTGAGACCTGAGTGCTGAATATAGTCAGTCATACACCTTTCCAGTGGGACATCACTGAAAAGCCTCTAACTTGCATGAATGAAAGAGCATATGAAATGTTCAAATAACATAGATTAATTCTAAAGTGTCTGTAGATTGTTTCAGAGAACATAATTCTCATAAAACAAGACATAGAAGACAAAAGCACTTACACAAAGGAAAAAAACAATCCTAAGTGTAAATTTCAGTTTTTGCTTGGAAGACAGCTTACTTGCAAAGCCTGAAGGGCCTGCTGTGTAGGCCCTGTAATTCTTGAAATGATGACCTGTCTCATATAACACATAATTGACATTTTCACTTCATCCACTTCAACTTATATTTGCTGGCTATGATGATTCTGTTTCTCTCCACATCAAATGTTCTTCCTGCACCCTTTTTCCTAATCTTCTCACTGACAAATTAATACAACATTAGATTGTCTGCTGCAGTCTCCAATGTCCTTCTACATTGTTCAGGAAGCTGTTCTATAGCTTAACTGTTTGCAGCTAGTTCCCTTTAAATCACAGACAGGTGAGGTTTTCATATCAGAGTCCAAATCTGAGCAGCAGAAAGATGCAGCATGCAGAGACTTGATTTCACCTGTTAGCTGATGATGTTTCTGTTGGATGCAACTGGTGAAATGGAAGCTTATAGGAAGGACAGATTTCCTCCTAAGGAACATCCAGAACTTCTGAGCAAGTTATTTAAAATTGGAATACTCTGATGCTGTGTGCATCTCATCAACAGGCTTGTCTCTAAAGCTGCTAAAACATGCTACTTCTACAGGCTCTCACAGGAGCTATAGTACATGAACTTGTCGATTCTCTTGATGCAGAACAATTAACTGAATCACCACAGTTTAATCTTCGGCTCTGATGGGCTGAAGATGTACTATCACATAGCTCGATAACTACAAGGTGGATAGTGTTTGCAGGGGAGAAGAGTTTGATGTGAAACAGAAGAGGATAGTTGAAAGGCCATCTTTATCAAACCTTGGGACTTTAACAGCCTGAGAATAGGTATTTTTACATCTACAGCTGTATCTAATAAACATAAAGGTACAATCACCAGTGCTTTGCTCCTTCCACCTGTGGACAATGAACAACCCAGCAGATGGCCCTAAAAGGCTGCCATGCTGGAGTGCGTGCTACACAGTTGGCCAGTACCTCTCAACTGAAAGGTGATCTGGATGTGGGAGGCGTCACCAGTGTATCAGCACATCCCTGGCAATGACTTACGTCGTTGGATCCCACGTAGTAAAGCCGTTTGGTTACCCCACAGCTAGAAGCTTCCTTTGAACTTTGTGGACAGTACAAGTGAGCTTTAAAAAATAGTATGGAGTTAGAAGAGTTTTATGTTACCAGTTTGAGAGAACTGCATCATTCCATCTAACAGGAAGTCAGGTGCACAAGGATAACTGCATGCAGAGTAAATAGTGTTCCTCAGCTGTTCCCTGCAGCACATGGCTCAGTAGCTTTCCTGTCACCTTCAGCAGCCAATGGAGAAATGAACCCTGTTGTCTCCATCTGACAAAAGTGTTTATAAGACTTCTCCCATCATTCTTTTACATAAGATGATTTCATCAAATGTTTCAACGCTGAGCTACCTGGCAAGTTTCATTCATTAAAGGTGTCAGCTCAACTGGGGTGCTTCCCCCTTCCTTGTTACATTTGCCACCTTACAGTGTTCCTGGATTCAAGAACAGGAAAGAAAGACAGCTTATGTCTTGATCCCTGGTTTTGTAATGAACTCTAAGTAACCTCATATATAAAGGATAGCTCAAATCTGACAAGAATTTCGTAATCTTCTGCAATGTTTCTGTTAAAGGAGATGGAAAAAGTTTTAATCCAATGCTTGTGGAAAAAACCCAAAACAAAACCACCCATTGCCAGCTGGCAAACAGCAAAAAAGCCTTCCTAGACTAGGAACCAAGCAGATTTTCAATGCAGATCCCAAAAGGAATGAGAGCAAAATTTTAATACTGTGTAATACGTAAAAGTGTGTTCACTCCTTGCACGGAGGTGCCCTTAGAGCGCCCAGTGTCTAGACAGGGTGATAATGCTCGAGTTTAATTGCTGAGATATGGTGGCTAATTCAGCCCCTACCAACCTATTTTTGAAGCTTTTGTCTGAAAACAGGCAAACAGACCCAGGAGCATCACAAAAAAAATTACTGGAGGTGTGGTTACGTGCTAGAATTACCACATCAATTAATGGCCAAAGCTATCAGAGGGGTGATCTGTGTTCCCAAAACATATTTGTTTAGAACAGTGTAATTACCACTGTCCTAGGACTAGGGTAAAGTTATTTCCTCCCTGCTGTCAAACAGCTAATACTCTACTTAAATAGGCCCCTGTGTGGGGTTTTTTCCCTCCACGCCAAGAAGTTAACAGGTAACAGCTGTTAACACAGCAAGCTGGTAACTCAGCTTGTCCAACCCATATGTCAAGTATCTTTCTTCTCCTAACAAAGTCCATCTAATATTCTTGTTTCCCAAAATCCTTTTTCTCCTAAAGATGTGTACTGTAATGAGCAAAACTCCCAAAATCCCATCCCCTTTCCCCCAGGAATACTGGCTCCTGCTACAGGGTAGCTTTATTTAACTAGGAAGATTTTTTAGAAGTTTCATTCAACATGATTGAAATTAAAGCCGAAATGATAAATTCCCGCAAGGCCACAGGATTTCTTCTGTGAGCCACCAACTGTTCACCGATGTAAAGATGGTGGGTCCTATGATAGCACGATATCATTATTAGTCTGGATCAGAAATTCAAAAGACTGCCCGGGGGTGTTTCTAAGAGGTGCTGTATCATTTTTGTTAATTTCCTTAGGGTTTCTGCTTTTCAACAAGTGTCGCCTTAGCCTTGTCTTCTCAAGAGAATATTAAGCTATCATTCTTAATGCACAGGAGAATGCTTATGAAAATAAAAGGACCAACCCTTTTATTTCTGAGAACATATGACAGGTTCTAAATTTCTGCCTACTTGCCAATGTAACTTTAAAAAGGCTCTTTAATAGAACTATTAAAAAAGATACATAAAATCCTCCTTAAGGAAATTAGTTTCTTTTTCAAATATGCCTACTGAAAAGATCCAGATTACTATTAGAGTGTATTTTTAATTAAGACAAGCTTTTCAATTACAGAGTAGGTGTCCAGAAACACAGAGCTGTAGCGAATGCCTATTAACGCTCACGCGTCATCCCCTGTGCTCTGCGTGTTCTGTACAGACAAAATCAAAGCAGGGTGCTGTCAGGCAGGAGTTTTGGAGGGGAACTGCTGGTACCCTGTGCCTTGTGATAATGAGGTCTTGACTCCTACATCTGCAGAAACAAGAATCTTGGGGAATTGATGCTCTTACACTAGCCATGATCAAATCAAGCCTTGGCAGGCAGAGCTACCTGCTCCCTTTAAAGTTATCGCTCACCCAGAATATAATACTGTATAAAAATCCAGCAGGAAGAGAATGCGTACTCCTTTCCAAAACCTAACCGGCACAAGTGACCCTCCATATAACAGCAGCAAGCCTGGTTTTGACCCTGGAAAAGCCGTTCTTTGGAAAGCCATCTCTATAGCACATCACCTGGCAGCTCAGCCCATGGAGGAATCAAAGACTGACTTCATTTGAAATTATTTGACCTGTGGGCAATAACTGTAGGGGAAAAAGAAACTGTGCACATTGGTTATCAACCAAATGACTTGCACAAAGCACAAATCTATTATCAATAATAATTGTTGATCCATTTTTATACTCTGAGCATGAGATGCAGAGTATCATTCTCCATCTGTTTCAACTCTCCTGTTTTCACCCAGAAGTATAAGCTTCAGCGGCTGTGTGCAAGAAAGTGAACTGCCCATAGCTTGGTGATGAAGAAGGCAGCAACGCTGACTTTTTTTTCCACAAATTTCTGTAGGCTTTGAATGACAGCAGCTAGTCTCTGACCTAGGAGGGCAACTGAAAACCACAGGAAGTCCGAAGAGCGGATATTCTAGGTAGAGTGCTTTTGAAGAGCAAAGAATTCAACAAAGAGGACTGGGAAAATGCTTCATTCTCTTTGTGTGGCCTTTGTTTTAAGCAAGATTGCTATTAAAAAAACCCAGCCTGTAATCATGGAAATACTCCCTACTTCAAGCACAAAATCAAAGTTGGTGTGTTTCAAGTTACAAGTTTTGCGACGTTTCCTCATTCAAATTTCAATAAAGCGTATGCTTTTCAGCAGTATCACAGCCAAATTTATTTGACGGCAGGGAGACAGAAACTTCCCTACAACTGTGCCCCACTTATTAATGCAAAAGCGAGCAAGAAGCAAAGGTACACAACAGGGTAGATGAAATGAGAATGAAAATATTAGTGGATGAAGAAAAAGTGAAACAAAATGTGGTTCAGAGAAAGATTTAACGTTTAGGCCAGGCCAACTGAGCTGGAGCTGTGAGGACTGGTCGGTACCAACAGTCCTGGACTCCACTGCCTGCTTCTGCCTCCCAATGCTCCTGCAACTATGACGGGGCTAGGACTGCAGAAATAACGTCAAGGGCCTAAAAGGATCCGAGGAAGGCTTGAGAAGAAAGAATAAGAGGAGAGAAAAGCATCAAAACAAAGGTACCAATATATTGTAACACTGCTAGGGACATGCCACTTGTACCAGTGTTCGGCAAAACAGAGTAACGGGAACTCATCACAAAACATATGTCATCACCAACATATGGAAGGGGCACAATAACAAATGAAGTAGCAATGTGAGGAGTAGCGGAATGGTAAGGAGGCAGTGCAAGCCCGTCACAATAGATGGTTTCAGTCACGAAGAAAAGGTTGCTATGGATTTCAATAGGGAGCAGACTTTGAAAAGTGCCTGCAGTCACATGAAAATGGAAAAAGTTCCCAAATGAGAGCACACTCAAGATCATCTCCAGACATGAAAGCCTGCTTCCCTTACAGTGGTGCCAGAGAAAAAGAGCATAGTGTAGCTGTGTTAAGAAACTGAAAATGCACAAAACCGTCAGGTAATACTGCATTTGTAAATACTTTTACTATTTTTACATTTTCTAATATGCATTAGAATATGTCCTTGTATTGCTCTTAGTTCTTTAAAATCCTGCACTACCGACCCCTGAACATCTATTCTGAGCCTGATGCAATAGAAGGAAAAAAAAAGCAAAAAAAAAAAGAGCATCAAACAAAGCAGTGTCCCACACACAAAACCCCAAAGCCTTTGCTTTTGGGTTCTTACAGAAATCCTATTAAAACAACAACGCACATGTTTTCCCAAAGCAATAATTGCATTATGTTTTAGATAATATATTAAATTACTCTGATGCTTTCATTGATCTCTTGTGAAGTTGGTGAACAATAAACTCCAAATGCTTAAAAGGTCTAGTTATGAAACCCAGATGCAGAAAACAACCTTTCTTGCCTAGCCCTGGCCAATATTATCATTGCATTAAGGAAACAGATTTATGGTAAGTGATGCCCGGCTCTTGCATGTGCATCTTATGTGTTAAGAATTGAGCCAGGGGCTGAAATAAATTAAGGTGATTCACAATCAATAAAACCTGGCATTTCTAAACATATATGAAAACACTGAAGTTAGAGCTGTAGGGAAAAAAAAAAGCTGGCCTTGGCATTAACGCCTAGGTTCCAATGTTAATACCAGAAAAATGCAGAATTACCCCTCACAGTCTATACTTGTATTATCAAATAGTAACAAAAATCAAAGCTTTCACTCAAAACCGCAGTGTGCATAATAGGTATTTTTGGTACACTGCTCCTGTATTAGCGAGCTATTCCAACATTCACTGTGTTATGTGAGAAGTTTAATCACAGAAGAGCAGGCTCTAATGTCCACTCAGCAATACATTTTGACGGTCATGGCTAAATAGATTTGTAAGGTGCAGTAGAATTTAATGCACAAAATGATTCTTTTGAAGAGTTTATGTGCCTGTTTATTGTAAGCTGTAAATTGCTTTTGGAGATGAAAGGCATTCTTTTCTGTTACTAACTAGAACATAATGATACTTTCTGATTCTGAAATAGTTTCAAAGCTAGGGGCAGGAATGTGCTCATCTCAATGCTACCTGAAAGACTACAGGACTGAAACTGCCACCTTTCAATCTGAGGAGAGAAGTATGTGGATGCAACAATAAAACTCACCCTTGCCATAATATCTGTGCCACAATGAATTGGGTCTTCTGGATTTTTCATGGTCATTTTTACATGCATAGCATTCATTAAGACTCTTTGTCTAAATAGCAGAGAAGTGGTCATTAAGGTACCAAGAAACACCAAGAAATCAAAATTTTCCATAGACAATACCAGGAAACCAGTGAAATTTAACCTACATGCATACCTCTTGCATGACCTAGAAGATGCAGTTTTAAAATTCAGTTTAGGAATCTCCTAGGACTGAAGTCATCCTGACAATTTTTGTGGGATTATTTGTGGCTGAAGATAATAATTTGGGCTGGTTTTGGCTGGGTTAATTTTCTTCATAGTAGCTGGTATGGGGCTGTGTTTTGGATTTGTGATGAAAACACTGTTGATAATATTGAGCAGTGCTTACACGCTTCTCACCCCACCCAACTAGCAAGTGGGCTGGGGGTGCACAAGGAGTTGGGCAGGGACACAGCAGGACAGCTGACCCCAGCTGACGCAAGGGATATTCCACACCATGTGATGTCATGCTCAGCATATAAAGCTGGGGAAAGAATAAAGGAGGGGGGAATGTTCAGAGTGATGGTGTTTGCTTTCCCAAGTATCCGTGATGTGTGATGGAGCCCTGCTTTCCTGGGGATGGCTTGAACACCTGCTTGCCCATGGGAAGTGGTGAATGCATTCCTTGTTTTCCTTGGCCTGCGTGTGCAGCTTTTGCTTTACCTATCAAACTGCTTTTATCTCAATCCATGAGTTTTCTCACTTTTAGTCTTCTGATTCTCTCCCAGATCCCACTGGAAGGCGGGGCGGGTGGCGTGAACAAGTGGCTGTACGGGGCTGAGTTGCCTGCTGGGGTTAAACCACGTGATGCCATCTTTAATCCTGTGCAGTCAAGCAATTACTGCAGTTTTTACTACATGAACTTTCACTATCAAGATACAAGAAATATATTATCAATTGATAACTAATTTGCCTAAAGCATGAAACAGGAGTTTCAAGTATTCATTGCAATGAATAACATCAAAACCCAATTCTGCGAGATTAGCTCATGAATGCAAAAGTTACACGTGTATTGACAATCCCCATCCTATGTGAGTCATGACAAACCTGTGCATGTGATGGTTCCCCACGTCTGAGGGCAATAGTGAAAGCTGGTTCAGCTGTGCTTAAAAGGCACTGAAACCTAAGACAGAAAATAAGCAAGGAGACACAGAGCTAGGAGCAAAAATTAAACCATTCACCTACATAAGGAAATGTTTACTGGTTTTGTTGTTTGCCAAACCTGAGGCTTTATTTAGGCTAAGAACAAAAACCAAAAATTTGGGTCTGGTCTAACAAAAGTCTATGTTTTGATGTCAGAACTGAACTCAAATTCTCTGGGTAATCCTGCTCATTCTAGATTTTCTGGTAATTTCTTAGAGTTTGTTGCAAATCAAAGCAGGGGTTGTGTGTGTGTGCATGTATGTGTGTGGGTGGGTGTATAATAAGTATCAGCTTCACCCTCTTCCAAATATCCCCTGGTAGTTAATTAAGGAATGTACAATTTCCTATGGATGTTTTCAGAAGATCCCAGGTGATTTTAGGAACTAATAATTACTTTCAGAGAGATATTTGCTTCTGACTCAAAACACACACTGTAAAGTCCCATCTTGCATTCTTGTGTTTCGAATCTTTGTAAGAAGTCATCATGGGTTTGTTTGCTGCTGCTGCTTTTTCTTTTTTTCTAAGATATAATTTGCTACATTGGCAAACGTCCTTTTTTTCCCCAGAAGATGGCTCTGAAGGCTATATTGCAAGGTGCACATTTTTCTATAGTGCAGTGTAAAATCCTTTCACGTGTGATATATTGCAGACAGCTGAGCCAGAGGAAATATGCAAATATGTCCTAGAGTACAGCTATTTATTTTGCCCCAGTTGCCTTACTGCAAAAACCACAGTCAGTGAATCTTTGCATAACTTGTGGGTAACCTTTGTGGCAAGGGGAGCTCTGCTTGCCCCTGAATCACTCACTTAGCTTGTCTTCTCACTGCTGTAACATGGTATAGACAGTTCTCTCTCCCAAGTCAGTGTTAATCCTTAAAAATACTGTAGAACCTGAGATGAGTTGATGAGAGTCCAAAATTAGATTCTTTGTTAAATTAAATTCTTTTTATACCTCTCATCCATAAACGATTAACAAAATGCAAATCCTATTACTTGCCTAAACAAAAGCGGCAGTAAGAAGAAGAGAAACTTAATTTACCTCGGCAAAACTGATTTTTCTCTCACCTCCAGTCCATGAAGACAAAAATATGATCTCATGCTGTGATTGTCTTGAATTGAATTGCTCCAAGAAAAAAGCTGGCACTGAACAAGCTGAACCTCAATACTAGGTCAGAGAATACACGACTTAAAGTAAAACAGCAACAGTTAACTCACTCTTCGCAAAATTTGGCCTCAAATTTGTTGGTTTCTTAATGGGTCTGGGGTTTTCATTTTACTTTTCCATTCATTTACATTTTCCTAAGAACAACAATGGCAATTCTAGGATTTATTACCATTACAAAAATTGCTTTGAAAGAAACTGTGTGATGGATTCATTCATTAAAAGTGCTGCAGCTTTACTTTGTGTTGTGGAAGTCAGGGTGGTAATAGTTTGCAATACAAGTGTGTAAAATAGCATGAAATTCCTTGAATATGAATTTTTACCTCATTGCACTGCAATAGTAATAATAATTAAAAAATTAATGAACAGTTTGCATCTAGGCTAATGGTTAGAATATTCTCCAAAAAAATTAATACCATGTTTCTTCTGTTTGAGGAAGGAGCTCTTACAACTCATCACAGACAAGTTCACCAGCAAGTTACAGCTCTAAACCCCTCTGTTTTCGGTAACTCACGTGGCAACGGGCTGTTAGTTTCATGAGAAGGTTCGGCAGCCGGACACAGAACCAGATACACCGTCAGAGATCTCCCCTGTCGACTGTGGAAGTGGGCAGGCTACGGTGGTGCCTTTCCCCGGAGAGCTAGTGCCCCATCCAGTGTGATACTGTCCCGTTGGAGTGGTGCCTGAAGCCCTCTCAACAGACTGAAATTGAGAAGAACTGCAGCCCATGGGAAGGACTCATATTGGAGAAATTCATGGAGGACTGACTCCTGTGAGAGAGACCCCGTGCTGGAGCAGGGGCAGAGTGTGAAGTCTACTCTCCCTCTGAGGAGGAAGGAACGGCAGAGACAATGTGTGATGGGCTGACCAAAAGCCCCGTTCCCATCCCCCTATGCTGCTGGTGAGGAAAAGTTAGAGAAATTGGGAGCAAAGCTGAACCCAAGAAGGGAGGGGTGGGGGGAGGGGTGGGGGGAA
>NW_010268797.1:70771-78436 GCF_000690775.1 Eurypyga helias
TTTTAATCTCTCATTGTCCTACTCTGATTTGACTGGTAAGAAATTAAATTTATTTTTCCCCCCCAGTCAAGTCTGCTTTGCCCGTGACCATAACTGCTGAGTGACCCCTCCCTGTCCTTGTCTTGACCCACAAGCCTTTCCTGACATTTTCCTCTCCCCATCCCATCAGGGGTAAGAGTAAGCAAGTGGCTGCATGGTGCTGAGTTGCCTGCTGGGCCTAATCAACGACGGGTGGGTAAAGAAATTCTGTCTTGATCATTTCTGCCTGTTAAATTCCCCTTACAATTTTCTGTATCATAAACCTCCCTTCTTTTTAGAAAAGCAGAAGGAAAAAAGATCCATTTGGGGCACATTACTTTCAGACAAGTATCTACCTTCACCTATCTCAATTTGTATGAAACATTCTTGACTTACCCTGGTAATTTCAGGTTTTCACACACAAGGGCTTGATAGACAAGTTTGTATTCAAAACACCCACACATTTTTACCAGACAATAATTCCCTAAGGTTGCACTAATTATCTCCTCTTTGCAGTCTGCACCATTATATGAGCCAACGGAGCAATTCTTCCTTTTGCATCACACTTACACAGACAAGTAGGAGGTCAGTGCATTAAATTTAATGACACTAATTTTTGCTTGCTTGATTTTCTATACACATTTACATGAGCAGATAAAGAAGTGATCACAAATGTAACTTTCATGCTTATGTATGTATCAATAGCTAGCTGGATGGATTAGAACCAAGCTCTTTCCCAGGGTGATCAAATTAAGGAATTATTCCCACCAACATATAACTGCAGGGGGTGAGACAAAGGAAAGGGCTGAAACATGTTGATACTGTCTTGGGTGGGTTTCGGGGTCTATTTTTATTCTCCTTACATAAAAGAGGAAGGGAAAAATCAGGTGTGCTCTTATTTGTGGTAGGCAATTGGATGGGCAGAAAAAATTAATTTATACAATTCAAATCCATAAGGGAAAAATATTTAGGTATATTTTGTTCTGGTTTATAAATATAATTAAGTTACATTACATTGTATTGATTTAATTCACCTTTTTCAAACACTTTCTAGATATAGTGAGACACTTAATTAGTTTTAAAAACAATAGGAGGTTTAAGCTCTTGAATCAGCAAGGTAGATGACCTGTAGATTATTGACTACAAAATGTTGATGATAAACTGAAAAACATTCAAAAAAAGTGAGCAGGCACACAGTGACTTTGAAACCTGCCGCGCAGATGTAGTGGTTGATGCCAGGGTTTCAGTAAGCCTGCAATCACTGAAACGCTTTGAGGGAATAGTGATGCAGTTCAGTAGAAGCAGATTTGTGGCACTTAAAACAATTGTAGACCACGCTTAACCAGAACAAACAGCAAATATAATCAAGAGAGAGGAGAGAGCTGTGAAAGATTATCACAGTAAAACAGAATTTGAGCAGAAGCTCCTGAAATTCTGATTGTTAGACATTTGAAGACTTCAACCTAAGCTTGTTGAAAATGTTTGTGAGCCTTTCAGGTAAGTCTGACCTCAGTTCAGAATGAAACTGGGTTGATAGGTAAGCCAGACCTAAAACAAAGCAACAGAAAACAAACAAAAGGTGTCTTTAGCCTGGCTTCCTTGGACAATGTGTCTTATACAATAGTCTGCTTCTCCTTTCCAAAAACTTTTTGACACTCTTGGCTGTTTCAGGTCTACTTAAAAAGGGATAAACATCTTAGGAGACGGTAAGTTTTTGCGTTGTGTGAGTACAGTCAAAAATCAGCCAACTGTAGATACTGAGGACAGACACTCCCTAGCTAAACGTAGAAATATCCCAGCAACCTGAAAAACTGTTCAGAACTTCCATTTTGTAGTTGTACTAATACATGTCCGATGAGAAACAAAGCCTCCCAAGTTTTGCCTCTTTGCTGCTGAGAGAATCATTCAATTTTCAAGATTACAGCAAAACCTTTGTAGTATCATACAGTCATTTTTTATGAGCTAGCAAACATCCGTCGAGACCAACAGGTTGTTTGCAGGGGGGTACTGTGCAAGGTATTGTAAATACATCAAGTCACATCAGCTGAGTGAAAAAATTCTCTTCCAAGCAAAGTTAAACAAACAAACAAACAAAAACCACCACCAATGAACCACCTCCCCTATACACCCTTAAAAATCATCTCATTGTTTGCCAGCTGTGCCAGCAAATGTTTCTGCACACTCCAGTGAAACTTAAACCACCCACCTTTCTCTCATTTAGATGCATATGAAATCACAGGGAAGAAGAAAAGATGACCGCAACTAATGTATTGGCCAGTAGTGAAGAGTGGGAGAAAGGAGTCACAAATTTGCCACTTCGGGCAAAGCAGCTGGGCTGCAACATACTGCAGCAGATGTTCCACTGGGCTGGCAGATGTGAAACTGCAGAGCTGGAGAGAGCGGTTACTGCACCGAGTGAGTGCTCTCGCTCCACCACTGTGCCTCTAGAGCCAATCACAAGCGTTGTAGTGGTTTGTTTCAGCAGAAGTTAACTTCAAAATCCTTCTCTGCAATGATTTCAATTGCATTTTCATATATATAGTGAAATAAAATACTCTGTTTCCCTATTCAGTGCAATTTTTTTCTCCATCTTTTCGTAATCTTCATTTCAGTATGCAGAGTTCTACAGGTTTGGACTTTCAGGATGCACTTTTAGACAAAAAGGTGTTTCAGTACTGAAATCTTTCTCATAATTTAGAAGGCTGTCTATCTAAAGCCTAAGTCAAACTGTGATGTGCAACTCGCTTCAACACTTCTCCTTAAGTCAATTTTGTGGAATTCAGATACTTGTCATGATGATGAACCACTGAATAATGGTTAAATATGCAGTCTCCAGCTGTTAATTTCAGAAAAAAAATACAGAAAATATAATGTCAAAAATACAGAAAAAGATCTGGAACAAGTACTTATTCTGTTCATTACTTTCACAAGACTCCTACGCAATAAATTCTTTGTACGTGTGAAGAAGTCATCTTTAGCATATGTCACTCAGTAGCCTTTCAGCACTACTTCATAATCAGTAAGTGGAGAGACTGAAAGCTAATGCTATCTATTCTAGCACAGCAACTGTCTAACAGCCTGACTTACATGGTAACAGAAACTGCCATGTCCAGGAAGAAACGCAGAGGACCAGACCAGCTTCACTAGCCACAGCCATAGCTGAGGAACAGTGTCACAGCGCTATTCATCTCACCACACATGAAACCTGCAGGACCTATGAAGATTCCACAGTCCATCCCTGCAGTATAGGCAGTACAGAGAGTGGGAAATGGAAATCAATTAATCACATGTACAGGCTGGGCAGAGAATGGATTGAGACCAGCCCTGAGGAGAAGGACTTGGGGGTATTGGTGATGAAAAGCTCAACATGACCCAGCAATGTGCATTTGCACCCCAGAAAGCCAACCCTGTCCTGGACTGTATAGAGAGAAGCATAGCCAGCAGGTCAAGAAAGGCAATTCTCCCTCTTCTACTCCACCCTTGTAGATGGTAGATTTAGCTTAGACATAAGGAAGAAATTCTTCACTGGGAGGGTGCTGAGGCACTAGAACAGGTTGCCCAGAGATACCCTCCCTGGAAGTGTTCCAGGCTAGTTTTTGAGCTACCTGGCCTGGTAGAAATGTCCCTGCCCATGGCCAGGTGTTTGGAACTAGATGATGTTTAAACAGTCCTCACAAAAAAAAACATTTTTGGAAAAATAAAAAAAAAAAAAAAAAAAATCAAACAAAGCCAGAGAAAAGTAGCAGGCACTTTTCATCTGCACTGTGAGAAAGTTGGTGACAGCCACTGACACCTGAGGCAACACTTGGGGCACTTGACTTTTAAGTGTTCATAATTTTGATGTTTTCCTGCTTTTTGTATTTTCAACAAGCTTAATTTAGTTTTTGGGGATCTTGTTTATTACTAAGATGAAATTTTAGGGATTATATAAGTCATGTAAAATTGAATAGGCTTGTGGGAACAGGGGGGAGTGAGAAGGGAAAGGGGAACATCATGAACCATGAACCTATAAACTTTGGTATATTTTAATGACTATATTACTAAGTTGTCCTTTATATAAAAGTATGTTTAGTTTTCTTATTTATGGAGATTTACAGAAAAGTAAAACAGGCTGAATAAAATTGGAATTAATGCTGTGGAATACAAAAGGCAGAATTTAAATCACTAATGGAAGAGAAATATTTTTCTTCTCAAAAAAAATCAATTTTTTTTTTCCAACCTGCCAACTGACCCTTGATAACTCCTCTTGATGAATTGCATAAAGGTATTTAACCTAATCTCTGAAAAACAAGCCAGAGTCTCAATGCAACTTTTGCTAAGTGACTATCTGAAAGGAAGTGAACTGACAAAGACTGCTGTCCTGGGCTCTGCTCATGTGAACCCTTATGCTGAGTATTCATTAACTCAATCAATTGCCTTTTCTCTGAGGCTATGAGAGAGCTTGAGTCACTATTAATAATTCCTAAAGTTAATTCTTCTCCTGCACAGGGTAGACTTGGTACTACCGCCACTGCCACCATCATGACGAATACTATTAAGCTGGGGTAGCTCTGAGACCACATGTGGGAGCAAGACTAGGGCAGGTACCAGCAACAGCAGTCTGATCTCCTTGATTCATCTCGCCCTACCTGTGCTTTTTCCTATCACAAAGCAGAGAGTCAGTTTTGGGAAGCTCCAGTCAGGAGCACATTTGGTGTTAAAAGAAGGAAAATACAAATCCTTCGTTTATAATAAGAAAACTAACAATAAAGGCAGATCTTATCTGAAGACTATTGTCCTCTGTTGGTTAATACAGGAACATATTGAACTGAGGAAAAGTCATTGAAGCAGAATTAGCCTGGTGCATAGCTCATTCTGATAGAATTTTTAATGTTGGATTTTTGCTAGATGAACACAGTTCACCCACAGATAAACAGAGTATTTTATTAGCTGGGTTATATCTCTGCTAATTTAAAAAAAAGAAAAATCTGTCAGAGCTTTATGTTTCTTTGATTTTTACGTTGCCAAGAATCCCCAAGCAAAGTGTTAACAGGCAAGGCATGTCCTAGCATGTAAGTTGGATGTAAACAAAGAGAGTCATCAGATTTATCTAGCTTTTGAAGTACATTCTGTATAATGAACACGTTTGAAATGAAAGCCATTATTGCTTCAGAAACAGAGATGATTACATCCCCTGATTGTTCCAAGCATTACGAAGTACACAAGACAATCACATGTAATTGGTATAAATTGAACATCCTCAACTGCCTGGGACCTAAATTGAGCAAATGGAGGAGACGACCAAAGACCTATAAAATGTTAATGTTTTCTCGAGTAGAATGCTGAATTTATATTGTATTCATCAAATTCCAAAACTTATTAAAGCTTTCTCTCCTGCTGTCTGACATATACTGTTATTCCAGCTTCAAACACATGCAACATGACTTAAGATTTGCTTTATAAATTTGGAGGTCTGTTCATACAGGATGAAGTGTATCCAGCATTTGTGTGTGTGCTGTTTACTGCTAGGTGTTGATACTAATATGGTAAGGGTGGAGCACAGATATAATTAATAAATTTCAAATCGGCAGTACTGAAGAGAAACAGATTTTGCTGTCAGACAGCAATGGGACTTCATCTTTATTTCAAAGCCTCGCTTTCCTGCCACAGTTATATTTTCCTACAAGAGGAATGAGCCATTTTTATGAAGAACGTGGTCTAATAAGGAAAATATTAGAAAACCTTTATTTGGTAATTGTTTCTTCTGTTACAGTCTAAATTCCATTGGTTTTTCTATCCAAATATTAAAAGTCACATTTCCCACATTATTCTTGATTACAATTTCTCCAGCTGGATGTGTAAAACAATTAGCACACCCATATGATGGGATGGTGGCCAAACATAGGATTGTGAGGAGAGAGGAGAAGGAAACAGGGTATAAGGAGGCAGGTCCTAAAGATGTTTCCAGCTGGTGTAATTAAGTGATGACAGCTTTAGGGTCTACGTGATTCTCAGTCAGTCCTAACCTGGCCAAGAAAGGTGTCCTTCTTGTTTAATTCATTTTCAGGAATATCAGAAGAAAAACTGAACACTACTGTGTCCAAATTGGGAAACTCTCTCAAATTATTGCTTCACAGCATTTTTAGATGTCATTCACCATTACTGTATTTTGAGAAGTGATCTAAATTATACGGCATGAGGTTGGTATGAAAGAAAGTTGCACCATGGCTGAAAGAAAGAATAGTTTGGAGGCATCTTTTTTACATCTTCCAAGGTGATTTGCAGGTTTAATTGCATTCCTCACACTGGAATTCCACAGCCTGAGTAGGAGAGTCAATTCCTTTTGGTAAACTTCAGTTCCAGATGGTAAAAGCATTAAGTCACATGCTTTCTACCAATATAGTAAGATTAGTGTACATTGTCACTTCCTGCATTAAATGGGCACAGAAATCCATTACTGAGAGGACAATGATTTCTGTTCTCAGTAACAAGGAGCTTGATTAACAGAGCACATGCTGTAATTTAAAAAAAGTCTCAAAAGAGAGTCAAGGATTTCTGTACTGGAACCTGATTAAACATTATATCATTTTTATGGATTCCAAATACTATTTGAAGATCACGGATGGGAAAATCAGTTTCAGTTAGAAAGTGATGAGATTGTTTTATGACATTATCTTTTGTTAGCCATTAAAGTTTATTAAAGATACCATAAGCCACATTATTCCTTGTCTATTTGCAATTTATAGTGGATGTGCCAGCAGAATACACTACAGCAGGAAATGTTATTTAAAGTAAGCTAGCTATAAATGGATACAGTCCTTGCAGAAATGAGGATTAATCCTGCTTGCTGCTTAACATGTCTCTCAACTCTTCTATAGAGGTAGTATTTGATAATATAGTTCCAAAAAATGAGCTTAGTTCCTTGAAGATAACTTAAGAAACTGTTATTATGTCTACCAATTAATCTGTGAGAAATGCACCTGAAGTTTCTGCAGCCACTGTAGTACTGCACATAGTACAAAACCAAAGCTCCTAAACCTTTTTCAGGACTAATATTCCTATGGCTTGTTGGGATCCACACAGAGGAGACATTGTTTCCTGTTATCTTAGCTACCTTATTCTAAAGGATTCTCCAGATATGAATCTACCATACTGCAACAAATCCAACAAGACCCTTCTTACCTTCAAAAACTGACCTTGGTCACAAAGGCCTTTTGTGCAGTGAGTGACTGTATAAAACTCTTACAATGTGGCAAAGCTCTTTTGTTCCCTCATGTCTATATCAAGGCAGAACATACACTTCTGATTTCCTGGTGCACTGGATGAACAGGTGCCTCAGCTCCCCTCTGCTGAAGCTACTAAACTTTGAAAAGCAATACTAAATTAAAAAACAAACAAACACCCCCCAAAAACCCTGATTCAGAGTAACATGGCTTTCTCATGGCTAAGGTGTTTTCACATGGAAGGTACCCTAGGTGTCAGTTTCTGATTCAGCAAACACAGTAAAACCAGTGGCTACTGCTTTTATTACCATAGAAAAATTTCTTACTCGTACACCTGTTTTCCCACTTTTCTCCAACATCTCTCCCCTTTACTCTCCTCCAAACCCAAAAAAAATTGTGTTTTACAAACAGGTGAAGAAGTTCAATAGATCTGTGTCGTGGTTTA
>NW_010268798.1:0-6895 GCF_000690775.1 Eurypyga helias
ACTGCTTGGGTTATCAAAAGATTTCACATTATGTTTGAGAGAAGGATCTAACTCTAAGCACAGTCTACGGAAGTATCCTTCCAACCCAAACCATTTGAGGATTCTGTGATTTGGTTGAATTAAAGATGGACATTCTTCCATGAGTAAATTTTTGACAGAAATAGTGCTTATGTCTGAATCCAAAATCAGTTTTTGCTATCTGCAGAATACACAAGACTTGAATTTTTGATGCTTGAATAAAAAGTGACTCTGTGGCTGCATTTTAAATTCTGGCTATGTTGCAGATGCTCAGGTTCTTCTGCAGCACTCTGGCTAATTCACTGTCACTTCAGGATAACACCAGTATTCTTTCTTACGCATTACTTTATTATTCCTCATCCTAGACCTGCATTAAGGATGTGAGTCACTTCATAATTAGCTGTTTCTCACATTTTCCCAGTTTTTTAGCAGGTTAGATTTTAACCACATGCCCACAGGGTATGTCACAGTCAGAAAAAAGCTGGTTTTGCACAACCAGAGGCAGAGCAAACACTTGAACGGTCACTCTCAGCTCCCCAGCAGGTCTTACTTACTGCAGGGAGGACAAGCTAATGGCTACGTGGGACTGACTGCATGCATCGGCTCAGATTAGACCCTGAGAGAAACCATGCTGTAGGCCAGCAGAAATTTCCACAATACATTAAGAGCCTGCTGCTGAACAAGACCCTAATATACTCTCCTCTATTTGTCCTGTGGGAAACATCTTTTGGTATTTTGCAGCTCTATTTTTCCCCAATGCTCTCTGTAAGTGAAAAAATAATTTGCTTCATGATTCATTTTTGTCTGAGAATCTCTGCACATGTCACCATGTAAAAAAAGCACTCAGTGCCAAGCTGTGGAGTACCCTGCATTGCCAACGTGCTTTTGTTATTTGGTTACTTAAGCTACGTACTTTTTTGTAAGGCTTAAAATTAAATCTTTGCAAGTCAGAGGGCTTTAAAAATCCAAGCCTAAGATAGTCATAAGTATCAGTCTATTGCTAATAGTGAAGGAAACACTGTTTTTTCTATAGTTCCCAGAAAGTCAAAAGGAGCACTTGACATTGATTCTAGCTCTGGAATGGAGGAGTCTTGAAGAAGTGAGATCTGAGCCAGCCTAATTGGCTTGAATTCTTTACAAGTCTGGCTTAAAGTGGGTGAACCACTCAGTCAATACAGTATTTCGGGAGGCTGTGCATTTTATTCTGCAAACATGAGCTTTAAGTGATGACATTTCAATTCTCTCAGAAGACAGAAAAAAAATAGATCTGAGAATTAAGCCTCCTACATGGCCAGAGACCAGCAACAGAACGCACAAAGTTGCTGTACTAACTTCCTCTGTGCTTCTGCCAATGAACTGCAGTGTTCACCTTGAGAAATGTCTCCCAAGGTGGCTTGCTATCTGACAGTTTTTATTACTCAGACTGATAATAGTAAAATTGTACACATTTTATAGGAATACTCTTTCTGTGGGTATACACAAATGTCAAGAACTAGTTATGTGTCGGACAGGTTTCACATCGCCAAACTTGGTCACCTCCCATGTGAGATGTATTCCAGTCACTGGACAAGCAGTAACAGTGTCAGTTCCCTTTAATGATCCAGCATACATATACATCCAGGATTCTCCTTGTTCCACTTCCTACATTCAGAGTTCCTCTAATGATGAAAGATGTCTGTGCTTAATTAACACAGGAATCTTTTTCTCCTTAGCAATATGTAATTAAGTCTGCCAAAAATAGCTACCCTATAGACTGGTTAGCAGCACATTGAAATAGAAACCTTAAACAAAGCACTTACCCCTATGCAGCCTAAACTCAGGGAAGTATAGAGAAAGGAATCTACTTCTGACCAAACTCCAAAATTCAAGAAGAATATCAGAATATAACATCAATTTTGGGCATACAGTGGCTCTATAACCACTTATACTGAAAAAAGGGTTAACAGCAACTTTCCATAGATTGAACCCAAAACAGAGTATCAAAGGTTTGTGGCCCAGGTGTGCATAGAATAATGAGGTCACACAGTGTTAATGAAGCCCCATACAGTTGAATTCTGTGGTAGAGTTAGCAGAGCTGTACATCCCTTCCCAAAGGCTACAGAAGGAGCCTCAGTTTCCTCAAAGATCAATGCCCATGTAAATCCTGACACTGGAGGAGCACAGAGTGACCCTTTTAAGAACTGCTGTCAGAATCTTTCTAGCTTTACAGAAGCTGACCTGCATCAGTAGGAGAACAGACTGTTTCTAACAGGGAAATCAAATACATGCATTTGTCTATTAACAAACGTGTTATTCTCATTTACTATGAAGATAAACAGCCAGTTGAGGAATCATCTGAATTTTAACTGTGTTTTAAGACATCACTAATTAGAACCTAAGACAAGCACTAAAAATACCCAGACATGCAGCTGACATCTCCCTGATTCAACGTGGGAACCTTCTGTGCTAACTTAGAAGCAGTGACTAACACAACTGCTTTCAGTGTGTGTGTTCTTCCATGAACACTGTCACATACCAGGACTATTTTTTTCCTAAATAAGATGGATAACAAAGATGAGTAGATTTTTTTCCCCTCCTGAAAACAAATAATTGCTGGGGCTTTCATGAATTCAGTGAACAGAACAAACATCCAAAAAATAAAGATATCCAGAAAGCAGTAGTTTGAAGTTGCTGGGAAAACAACTCTTCTGATCTGCATTCCAGGGTCATCACTGCAAATTAGTTTTGAGCGAAAGCTTTCTTGCATTTCCAGGTTTCTCGTAAAAGTGTGTGTTTTGGCTCTGACAGAACAGAAAATGAAAGAAGCAACAGTCCAAGAAGTAAATCAAAAAAATACAGAAAACTTCAGGTACACTACCAAGTCAGGAAGATTGGAGCTATTTGCTCTGTGCATCATACACCACTTCAATGGTATGGTTACTTCAGATGAACCTGAAACATGAGCGCAATACCCCGGAGGTTTTCCGGACATGGGATTCATCTGCCTGGATTGTTCAATTACTCTTCAGCCTTCTCCAGTTCTACAGCTACCTACACGCACAGACAGTAAATAGCTAGAAATCTCCACCTAGGGAAAACTCTGGAGGAATCAAAATACACTACAAGCCAACTATCCCTTTGCATTTCTGACTGAGATCTGTTAGAATGGAATGATACGATTATTACAGTTTTTATTAACACATAATAGAAGGGAATCGGAAGAACATACCAGTCTGTTGGACAACTTTCACACCCTCAAATATGGGTTTAGAACAAAGGGATGCATTAGAAGCACAGAATTAGTTACAAATGAACGGGGAAAACTATATAAAGCAAAGCAAGGTGCCACTCTAGTAGAAAAAGGTGTCACTAATCTTGTGAAAATTTGCTTCTAAACCTATTATTTGCTCAGCTAAACATTGTCTTCGAAAAGAATCAAACAGGAACAGATCATATAAAATATATCTAGGACAAAAAAGCCTAAATAATCCTGTTTATATTTTTAAAAAATTAGAACCTTTTAATAACCTGCATACAAGAAAACATGAGTGATGTTACAGAAGGTATCAGAAAACATTTTTTGTGCATCTGAATAGACCAAGGTGATGTACATCCAGATCCTACAGAGTCTTCAAAATTTCGGATTTCCTGATGACAAGTATAGTTTCCTACTAACCCTGAACAGGGCAAGTAGAGCATCATGCAAGTGGTACTAAGGTTCAAGGGTTCAGGTTCAGAAGTTGTGGCTTTAGAGCTGAGATGGTTGGAGGTTGGGTTTTTTGTTTGTGGTGGTTTTTGTTTGTTAGTTTGTTTTTAAACCACTTCAAGATCCTTTAAAAATCTTTTATTTAGGTTTTGAAATTAATTGCTTATCCAGTTTGACTTTTTTTTTTTACTGGATTTTATCATGTGGTTTTCAGCCATTGGAACATGGAGTTTTTGCAAATAAACAAGTGTTTAGGAACTAGAAGTAAGCTAAGCTTAACTGACAGCAGACAGTTCATCTTTATATGCCTCCACCTAGACAGCAGCTCAGTGGAGTTTGCACATGAACCTCGATCATGTCACACTCAGACAAGAATAATCATACTCCCTCAATTTACAGAAACCCTGACAATCAGGAATTATGTTTCTCGGTTTTAGTACCTGAAAAAGGATATATTTAATGTTGCTTTCTGCACAGCTGCACATGTGCTTTCAGACAAGTTAACCTTAAGAAAACTGGGCAGTGATTCATGCTCCCTAGTTATACACAAGGTGTATATGCTGTGCTGTCAGATCTTGATGTAGAAGGTGTACTTCTCTCCCAAAGAAACTTTGCTCCCTGCTGTACATCATCTACTGCCTTGTCTAAGAATTCTAAACGTGTGAAACAATACCCCTTTTACTGTAATTTCCATAACAGCTCTGTAATTAAATAATTTATCCTGAAATGAACATTCAACTCTTAATTTCAATTCATTATTGCTAAACCAACCAATCACCTGCTTTAAGTAAAATCCTATCTCTCCGTACCATTTGATACCATTTCCTTCCTAAAACACTAATAAGATTTTGTGGAACATTATGATTTCAAAACACTGTACCAGATAACACTCACATCTAGAGCATCTCAAAGATGAGGGATGAATTCTTAATCCTTACAATTAAGACTGTAATTTCTAGGAAATTACAATTTTTTAAATAATGAAAAGGCCTCTCCAGATTTAAGAATCTGTTATTACTATTACACTGGCGAAGACACTAACGTTTAAGAAGAAAGATTTTACAGATTATACTATTCATTTCTTGCTTTAGCATTTCACATCCGTACAGGAGTTTGTTCTACCAGCTTACCACAAATTCTTCAAGGAAATTCAACAGTAATGACCTATTTTGTTTTGAATTACAAGAATCAAAATCCAATTTTACACAAAACATATGCATAAACAAAGGGAGACAGCAAAGCAATTGTTGAGAATATTAAAGTGTTACCAGGGCCAAAGCCAAGAAAATTTAATCTAACAATTTATCCTCTGGCAACTACAAATCTTATACCTATAATAACGCCCAAACTCTTTTATTAGACACACTGGAAGGTTCAGTGGTCTATATCCAGAAGTTATTGTTTCAGTACCAAGATATTTAAAAGGTAAATAAATTCCAATAATTCATAGAAACATAATACTCTAAGAACAATGGCAATAGTCAGATTCGATTTTTGTAAAGATTGGCAAAAACTGACGTGGGTGACTGTTTCAGCACTGAAGTGTCACCTACTTGCAGGCAGTTAACCAGCTGAACAACGAGCAAACCCAGGCACAGACACTGATACAGCTGGATAAAAACAGACGGTGTGTTACACATGGTTCAAAGAGAAGGTGTGTTTACACAGCCATCAAGCTCCGTGCTCTTAAATCCACATAGATTTAAAAGAAAAAGAACTCCATCCAGTGAAGAGGGGCGCTTTCGAAGAACAGGTTCAGGTAGATTCTGTCTGGGGCTTAAACCCTGAACAACTCAACCAGAAGAGTCCAGGAGCTCTGGAGTCCACCCTGGAGACCACCCAGTACAACTTTTGATTGAAAGCAGGGCCTTCAATTATGTTTGGTGAGGCCCTGTCAAGTCAGGTCTTAATTATTTCCAACAAGGAAATTCCACCATTTCTCTGGACAATGTATTCCAGTGTTTAACAGCTTTTATGGTAAAGGTGGGGGTTTTTCTTATACCCAGACAAGTTTCCCCTGAAGCCAGTTGTGTCTGTTGCCTCTTGTTCTGTCACCCTGTGAATCATAGAATCATAGAATCACGGGATGGTTAGGGTTGGAAGGGACCTTAAAGCCCATCTGGTTCCACCCCCCCTGCCATGGGCAGGGACACCTTCCACTAGACCAGGTTGCTCAAAGCCACATCCAGTCTGGCCTTGAAGACATCCAGGGATGGGGCATCTACAGCTTCTCTGGGCAACCTGTTCCAGTGCCTCACCACCCTCTCTGGGAAGAATTTCTTCCTGATATCTAATCTAAACCTCCCTGATTTCAATTTGTACCCATTCCCCCTTGTCCTGTCACTACAGGCTCTTGTAAAAAGTCCTCTCCCAGCACCCTCGTAGCCCCTTCAGGTACTGGAAAGCTGCAATGAGGTCTCCTCGGAGCCTCCTCTTCTCCAGGCTGAACAAGCCCAACTCTCTCAGCCTGTCCCCAGGGCAGAGGGGCTCCAGCCCTCGGAGCATCTCCGTGGCCTCCTCTGGACTCACTCCAAGTGGTCAATATCCTTCTGATATTGAGGGCTCCACAGCTGGACGCAGCACTCTAGGTGGGGTCTCACCAGAGCAGAGTACAGGGAGAAGGGAGAACATCTCCACCTTCTCTACAGCTTTTAGTTACTGGAAGACTAGCATCAGATCCCCCCTATTCTCTAGGCTGAACAAACCCAATTCTTCCTTTTCTCTCAACCTTCCCTCATATGCCATGTTCTCTAGCCCTCTAGCTGCCTTGGTTGCCTTCTGCTGGCCACTCTGCAGTTTTTCAGTGCGTCTTGTGAAGTGAGGCCAATATTCTGGATGGGGCCTAACAAGCACCCGGCATAGTGGAATAATTACAACCCAGATTTGCTGGCTAAACACCAGCAGGCACAGCCCAGGAGTCTGCCTTCATTGCTGCAAGGGCATGCTGCTGTGCATTTTAGCCCGTGATGCACCGTGACACCCAGGTCCTTTGCAGCAGAGCTACGCCTAGTCAGGCAGAGCCCTGCCTGCACTGCTGCCTTGCACTAGTCTGTCCCACGTGCAGGGATTTGTATCTATCTGTTGAACTTCATGCAATTCTTGTTGGACTTGTCTTCCGATGAACTGAGTACCTGAAGGGGGGCTCAGTACCTGAAGGGGCTACAAGGAAGCTGGGGGGGGCTTTTTACAAGA
>NW_010268798.1:7104-13534 GCF_000690775.1 Eurypyga helias
AACTAGAGTGTCTTTAAGGTCCCTTCCAACCCAAACTGTTCTGTGATTCTATGAGATCTCTCACTGTGATCAATTTTCCTTCTGGTACATCAATCATTTGTCCAGTTCAAAGTAATTCGTTAATTGCATAACCAGGCATTTGAGTTGTCCAGATTGTTTATAAAGCTACTGAATTATAGTGGACGCAGTTTTGTTCCCTGAAGAACTGTACTTGTGGCCAGCTGTCAGTTCAGCTTTGGGGCACTAACTACTACCCTCTGAGCTTGGCAGGTCAGGCAGTTTTCCACCTCTGCTCCAGCCCATCTCTTACCAGACTGTCAACAAGGACATTCTGGGAGCCAAAGGGAATGCATCCACACATGACATACAGCAAATATACAAAACATTTATGAATGACTAATTAAGTTCATTCTACATCATGCTTTTTATAAATCAAATTAGTTTGAGGTTTTGAACCTTTAAGTAAAGAAAACCACCTTTTTGAGAGAAATTCAAGTTCAGCTGTTTATCTTTTCTATTTATCCAATTCTAAGTGCACTGAAGTTTAAGAAACGATGTTCCACAAACTTTTCAAAGATTTTGTAACTACAACAGAGACCAAAAAACAATATTCACCACAAAAAATATCTAGCCTGTAATTGTCACTTGGCAAAGTAGTTCAAATCCTCTTGAGGTTCTTCTAAATGAGGAAAACAAAGCCTTATGGGATTAAATGCAGAGTAAGAAAGTAAATGTAACCACTGCTCAGGTGAAGTGCAGATGTCAACTGCAGACAGATCTAATTAGGCACTTCAGGGAGCAGCACTGATGGTAAAAGAAATGAAACCTTAACCCTATAGGACTGAGTAGCTACATGAAAATGCCCTTTTAAACATTTTTCATTTCCACTACAGATATCCAAGTCGGTGTGAAATGCAGATAAGCATGGCCATTTCTAAATCAGTATACACAATGACAAAATAGACACATTCTCAGTTTTCAAGTACATGATGCATTAATTAATACTGCCATGACATGATAAACTATAGTCAATATTAAAAGCTCCAATTTTCACAGAATATGTTTTCTATTCATTGTATCTCCCACTATAACAATTTCTAATAAATCAAGGTTAAGTAATGCAAGAAAAGCTAGGGTTCCCCTGATATCAACAGTGTAACATGTGTGAGTGTTTTCATAAGCAGAGAACCACAATGACAATTTGCCTGTTCTTACATGGAATAACAATCTCGAGTCTCCCTTTGGATTAGAACCTAGAAAGGATAACGAGTATAAATTAAGACTATATGAAGGACAAAAAAATCTGCCTAAGATCAACCTTTATGAAAAAATGAAATGAGTTGTCTGACGTTGACACTTTTGAAGACACGGTCACTAATTGTGTGTCATTTTGCAGTCCTGTCATCTCCCTCTCCTCCCTCTCTTGCTCAGGAATGAAGGGCCTCATCTAGCCTAGCCAGGTGAAGGAAAGCAGGGGCACAAATTCCTTGTTTAGTAGCAGAATTGCAAAACGATTATATCCAAAAGCTCTTTGTGCTTTCACACAGCCCACACAAGCATTAGCTGAAAATATCACTGTAATGTGTTTTTCAGTGTCACGTGCTGTTTATTCTGCTTAATGATCCTTTTGTGTGTGTGTGCACATAATTTCAATACTGCTTTAGAAGTAGATGATGAGAATATGCAGTTCAGCAGCTACAATTATTAGGCTAATAAATAATGAACTGTACAGAAGCTATAACTTCCTTCCTCATGAACAGATTGAAAGATATTAATAACAATTTAAGCAGTTAAATATGCTTGAATTCAAGGTGTTGTACAATAAAATTCCTTCAACACACAAATTGCACAAGCAAACTACAAAATCTCACTCACTTTTACAAAATAGTATGTAACAAAGTGCAGCTAAGCTAGAGTTAACAGTTGATCAACTGAAATACTTAGAAATACCAAAGAACCACTCCAGAATACATGGTGGGCACTCAGAGCCTCAAATGATCACACACTTACCCTAACACACTTGGCACTGCTTATCACCATCTGGACGTAACACAGAAAAAAAAAAAAGTCCTCCATAAATGTTATGGTTAATCACACAATATACTCTGTCAATTTGAAATACTCACAAAATGGAATTAAAAATAAGGATGGTAAGGAAACCTATTACAGTCACTGCCCCCGAGGGCGTTACTACCATTGTAATGACTTGTCCCCAAAGTCACCTCCGGGTAGTGTCTGATGACTTGCCGCACTGCTTGCAACGAATGGAGCCATTGGCAGCTGGCACCTGGTACTGCTCAGGTTAAGGCCCCTGGGAATACAGCTAGAGTTCTCCCCTCTTTCCAGCACCAGGGTTGCCAATAATTCGGGAGTGCAGAGCTGAAATAGGAAGTAATGGACTGGGGATAACCTACATATCCCCTTCTTCCATCTAAAAAGGGCACAAGGGAACACCCTAATTTGTTGCTTTTTGATGTCTCCACAGAGGGGGAAAAAGAAAAAAAAAACAGCCATAAAAAGTGCTTTTTCTTATCACTCCTATCCAAATACAGAAAATAAGGTGCAGCTTCCCTGAAAGCTCTAAGGTGAGATACTGCTTTAAAGCATTGAGCCAGAAGAGTGACAGTGCTATTGACCACTTCTACAAACCAGTGGCTCCCAGCTCCCACGGGATTTCAGCTGTGATACCTGGTCTCAAACAGAGATCCATTCTCCCCAGCTCAGAAGTTGCTGGGGATGAAATAACTACTTGGCCGGGGGTGAAATGGGTGGAATAGGCCGCAGTACACCACCTGCAGGAACACATCATGATTTGTCTCACAATGTTTCACTGCATCCCACGGCACGATTAGCGTTGCTGTGTAAAAATATCTTCTCTCACACATTGCCAGTCTGTCACAGAAATCCCTGCCTGACTAGAACAAGCAGGCAGAGAGAGCCAAGGTGAGAACTTTCAGCATTTAACCAACTCCTATACACATTTGTATTTCTATTATCCTGAGTATCATTGTTGCCTGGTAAAAATCAACTTGTTGGTTGATTGTAATTGTCGCTTGGTAATAATCTCTCAGCAAGAGAAGGGCAAGCCTTTGTGTGGTGATGACTGAGCCAGTTTCAGCAACAAGTTTGGAGGAGACACCTAGAAATACCCAGCTATTTCTTTGTCCTTGCTGGAAAATACTCCCTTGGATACTGATGAATCACAGGGTCACAAATAAACTTGTGGGAGCGAGGGGAAGCTTTACCAACAAAAGGTAACAAAAGCACACATTTCTGAAGCATTTCCAAGTGGCGTCACACCTCAACCTCTTCAAAACCGAGCAAAAAGGTTGGTGTTTCCCCCTCCCTCCGCCACCTTCGGTTTGTTTAAAATCAATATTTTTAGTCAGAACCCCGAGGATCTCCAGGAGGTCATTCAGACCTGACACAGAAACAGAGGACACCTGGTGGTATTAGCTGTTGGCCTACACAAACAGCAAGCCAATTCCAATGCGTGTGCAGCTGCACCAGCAACACTTAACATCATCCTTGACAACAACAAAAAATCCTTAACAACAACGAAAATAGATGGAATATTTAAAATCATATAACTGCAGGAACACACAAGTTTAAAAGAAACAATATGATACGAGTTTCTGGTTCCAGTTGCTGCCACTGCTTTATGAAAATGACTCCTTCTAGAGTTATGGTGGTTACATACACAAGAAGTAGCAGCTCCATGATCACGGGAGGCTGCCACCCCCAACAGACACACGCCTTGGAAAAGTAGGACAGATTCCCCACCACTGAATCATAAAGGTTGTCAGTTTTGTTGGAGGGATATAAGAGAATGAGCTGATTCTTGGGAAGCAGTACCACTACAAGAGAGGTAGTTACCACCACCAAAACCCCAGCATTTCTGTCACTGTGGAGAACAACCACTGGCCCGTCCAGAAGCAGACAGGGGAGCTGAGCCCAGTTCCAAACTGACAGATTAGCTCGTGAATTGACAGACCGTACGTATTCAGACTGCCATATTAAGTTGGTAAAAATAGTTATTTTTAGCTGAAGATGCTGGCAATTAAGATAACTCTGTGAAGATCTAACACTGAAATCACCTATGACATGATGTTTAGCATGTGCTGAGCTGCGCATGCCACCTGGAATTCAGACACTGAGCAATTCAGTATCTGTGAGACCCCTTGACTCTAAGGAGCTAGAGAATACAGTGGCAAGGTAGAAACACAACCCACACTGTAGGCAAGACTCTTAGTTTTGTGGGAGCTATTCAAAGCATGCATTTTATTGCCAAGGGCAAAACCTGAAATAAAGGCTTGCGGTCAGACCCTAGTCGTGCTCCCTCATGAGAAACAGACTGCGGTAAGTAGAAGTTGCTTCACTGGAAAAGAAGGAATAAAAGCAAAACATGACTGTGCAACATGCAGAATGTTGTACCCTTCCTTACACAGCTTTAATGCATGGAATCAATCACAGCCAAGATTCTAAGTGAGAAAATTTCATTTAAAAAGAAAAAAAAAAGGCAAGCACTTGTATGTTTTGAACCAGCGCTATCAACAGAAGAAACCTTACCATCTCTCTTGCTTGTACCAGCACAAACATGTCGTAAAGCATATTGGTGACCTGGTTAAGACTAGGCTGGTTTAAAAAAAAAAAACCAAAAAACAAAAAACAAAAAAAAACCACAACGAAAAACCCCCACAACAAACCAAACCACAGTTGGTTTTAACCCACATCAATTCCCCAATCTGTTCTGATATGCAGCCACGCAGCCACCTACGCTGGTACAAGCGGCTAGGAGAGAACGGCTCCCTTCAGCAGCAGTGCTGGCTGGAAGTGTAAATGAAACCCAAGACCTTCTGGTGTTTGCAGATTTTCTTACCAAAGTTAGCAAAGCAGAAGTTAGACTGAAAAACAGCCTTTAGAGGCCATGTTCAAATTAAGTATGAGACATAACTTTACATAAACTTTCAGACAAGCTCTTTATAGACTCTCAAAATTTTGTCCCAGATGACAAGCTATTAGTCTCAAAATTGGCTGTGCTATTGGAAACAAAATCAATTTAAAAGTCAGTAATAGAGAAAAGAAACAAACTTTAGATTTAGCCTCAAGTACACAAAAGCCAGTTAAGAAAATACAGCAAAGAACACAGTTGTAGGAAAGGTAGAAAACAAGGCCTCTAACTTAAAGGAACAAAATCCAGCTTGGAGGCCTCAAGGGTAGGTTTTGAGCTGGTAAGACAAAGATTGAGATGGACCATTCTGCAATACTCTAGCAATTCCTTTCCCCGGATTTTCTCTAACACACATTCAAGCAAAAATACTCCAGATATCTTAGACCCCTCAAGAGATTGCTTTGTTACTTTAATTTTAAGTATCCGCCATCAGCACAATAGCTTCCTTCTGGAAGGCTACGAGTCTGTTCATTTTCAAACAAGCTTTCCCTTTTTTAACTTATTTATTAGAATAAGTACATTCTAGGTCAATACTGTCCATAAAAACACAGTGAATAACCTTTTACTTATATTTTGATTTCATGAAATTAGGCTTACCCTAAGAAGGTGGAATAAAAGTTACCTACTTTTCAGAGCTATGGATTTAAGATTTCCAAGCAAATAGGCATCATAAATTCAGCACAGCAAATTCATGGACACATAGCATCCTTTCCCTTAGCTCTGAGCTACTTCCAGCCTAGTTAAGATATGGAATGCAATTTAAAGGCAGGCTGGGATAGGGGTTCTTCCTTATTAGCTAATAATTTTCAATTAAATATTTTTATACCTTCTCCTTACCCGTGCTTTCCTCCAGATAATTGTAGCAGGGAGTCACTGTTGCCCTAATCTCGGCTAATCATCTTTCTAATAAAATTAATGATGAAGAATTATGGTTCTCTTCTTTTCTTGAGTCTGCAGGTAGCTATAAAGAAGATGAACAGAGTTCAGGAAATAAACTGGACCGGTGTAGATATTTGAAAGCTTTCTAAGTGGCGACAAGAACTAGCTGAGCAATACCAGCTACTTATACTTTCTTTCTATGTCAGAGAATTTAAATTCTTAATTAATCAAAATAGATTGTTTACTAACCAGACAGGTTAATAAACCACTTATAGCAGCATGCGACAAACACAGTCCTATGATCCAAAGGTGACTCTTTCAAGTTTCAGCAAATATACTAAAAAATGGAACATTTAGTAAATTTATTCACACTGGTGCTTGAAAATGTGCTAAATTAGTACAATGAGTTTAAAAACCCTATAAAAAGCAAATACTTAAATGAATGAACTATCACCTAATATAATTTGCACCCCAACATTTTAGTCAGGATGACAAATACCAGAGTGTCCTGCAAGAATATTTGGATACTTCCGTAGATTGTGCTTAGAGTTAGATCATTCTCTCAAACGTAATGCGAAATCTTTTGATAACCCAAGCAGT
>NW_010268799.1:0-39903 GCF_000690775.1 Eurypyga helias
TAGATGATCTCTAGAGGTCCTTTCCTACCCCTTCAACTCTGTGAATTTAGACACCAATAATTGTGTCTTGTGATGTTCCAGACCCTGTTGGTGTGTTAAGTGTGATAAGGGTATGCCTTCCAGATCAGTCCTGTCACCCACACTTCTGGATCCTGGCTATCATGAGTGGAATTTAGCTATTCATGCTGTTTTGTGGGAGGCATAGAAACAAATGTGAAGGCATGTCAGGAACTTGTGCATTAAATGGGAGTGAATTCAGGCTCTGGCTAGCATCAGAGTAGGAACTGCGGATTACTGTGTGGACTGTCATGCCCAGTTCTTCCTGGACCTAGACTTGGCTTGCTGGCTGATGCCTGACTTTCAGAATGAGAGTATGAATCTATAAAGTACTTATGCTGTTTTCTCCTCTGATTATTTTAATCTTTCTTGCTTTCTACAGACTAACTGAAAGCAGTAAATCAAAGTTACATCAATATTTTTATTGGCAGGTTTGTTCATTGTCATGAGTTACACAGAAAAGCAGAGAAGGCAAAAAGCTAAAATCTTATAATCGTTCAAGTAAAATGTTTCCTTTCATTTGCTTTTCTTGGGGAAGATACAGACTGTTGCAAAACAAACAATGTGTTATTAAAAAGATAAAAATCAGTGTGATCTTTTATGAGATATTAGTATGTGAAATGTGGTTAGTCTTATCTTATTTTAAAATGTTGTAATTTTTTAGGTCACCCACAAGCAGAAAAATACAGGTAAGCACAAAATGCATTTGCTGAATGATCTGAAATGCCAAAACCAGAAACCTTATTATGATCAAGTAGTGTAATGCTTAGTTGAGGTTACAGTGCATAGCACATTCCATATGCTATATCACTGAGATTTTGTATGATAAGAGAGCACATAAATGAGCACATTTTATGTTATTTTGCACCTTCTAGCTAAGGAAGAGGAGTCAAATTCTGACCTGTTCAACTCACTCTCTAGTAGATTCTTGGGAACTGAGCTGAGAAGTGAGTTGTTCACTGGGCCTATTTTTTCCTTCTTGCCAAAGGTGGTGAGTACAAAAGGAACATGCAGTGTGGAAGCAGGGATGAGCAGCTTTTCCTCTCCAAATGGAGTGACATGGCTACAAGGTTCATCTTGTTTTCTAGACATTGTTTTTCTGGGACTAACCTACCTATGTACTTTCTAAGAAGCCTGAATACCATCCCTAATTATATGGTTGACATCTCCATTGTGGAATCACGATGAGTCTCTCGACACCCGTGAACATTTGTGTCCAGCCCTCTTTCTGCTTGTGTTTAGGTTTCTGTACTTCAAATGTATAGGTTGTTGAGATATAATTACTGAATTTTTCTGATGGAACTTGAATGAAGCAGTTATGAGCACTTTTGGAAAACTGACGGGAGTCAGTGACCTAGGGGGATCAGCAACTGCTGCAGGATACAATAGAGAGACCTTGTCTGTGTAGTGTTTACTGTCAGTTGTACACCTGTGGTAGTCTCTGTGCTATAGGAGGTGAAAAGAAAGCAGAAAGATTGACATAAGTCAAGTCCATTGACCTGACTAGCAGATTTTGTGTCAGATCAAGGATGAGGACTAAGGATTTTGCTATTCTTTGTTTTTTAAAGTATGTGGTAACTGTGGTGGTTGGCAAAGTGAGTGTAAATGCCAGTTGAATGTTCAGCTTAAATTCCAGATGTTATTTTGGTTTGTGGCTTTCCAAATAGGGCCCAGTTTGAAGATGAGGAGTGGGGCTTTCCCTGTCACTGCAAATTCAAGGACAGGCAAACAGTTTCTGTTCTTGAAGTCAAGGCTCATGCCTTTAGGAGTCAAGCAGGTAGATCAGAAACTTTACTCCTGTTTCTGTGCGTTAAACTGACAGTACGAGAGAGATGGTCAGTGATCCAGCATGCTGAGTCAGCTAAAAGTCCCGAGAAGTAATGTATTTATTAAAACTCTTTTCAGGTTTGACATCAGCATTATTGTCTGCACTGGCTCAGGCAGCTATGAGGTGAAGACCATTGGTTTGTATTTAATATACTATTTTCTTGCCAAACAAGGTTATATATATGAGGGCACTGAATTAAGGGCATCTGATATGTGTTCCTGCCAGCTCATGTGCTAGTCTCACAGACAGTTACATGCAGAGGACTCTTGAAGAATATCAACTATTAGTAATTCCACTATCTATTTCTACAACCTCATTCTACTGACAGTATGCCACCATCACAGACTGCTTCTCTCCTTCCCTGTGCTGAGGGACCTGTCACAAAGTTCTGGCATGGCAGATACTTCTGAAATGCTGGTAGTCAGCTGTTCCGGTGGCATTTGTGTTGCCTGCATGTGAAATCGAAGCATTCATCTGGTAGGGGTCTGCCATCAGGCATTGCTGTACCACCATGAACAGGCCTGGGGTCCTTCAATCCTGTAACTGGAAGGATGTTGGATTTTGGGCTGGCGATGTCTGCAGGACAGGACTATTGATATACCATTCATCAGCAGTGTAACTATTGCTGAACTGTTTCCTTTCAGCTTTCTGGTAGTTTCCCTATGTCTGTGTCCATCTTTTGTGTCCTGTTTTACATTTTGATGGTGAGAATTTTGGTGTAGCGGAATATATTTTTATTTACCCTACATTATGATTTTCTTTAAAACTCTCTGCAGGCCATTAACTTGCACACTATCATAGAATCATAGAATGGTTTGGGTTGGAAGGGACCTTAAAGATCATCTAGTTCCAACCCCCCTGCCATGGGCAGGGACACCTTCCACTAGACCAGGTTGCTCAAAGCCACATCCAGCCTGGCCTTGAAGACATCCAGGGATGGGGCATCCATCCTATCAGTGCAAGGGAAAGAAGTAAGGACACTTTCTATGCACAAAGTAAAAATCTGCCTTAAGCTCTGCAGTTGTTATAAACTAAGAAATAATGCTTAGGAAAGGAAGTGAAGAAATCTAAATCAGTAGACAGGAACTTTATTTTAATCTGTTGAAACAGTACAGTCACAAAACTAAATGTAACCATGAGGATTTTGAAGCAGTAGAAACAAACAAAAAATCAAAATCAGGACTTTTCTCCGAAAAATCAATTAGTGTTTAAAACAGTCTGGGCTTTAGGAGCTGACGCAATTCCCTATAATCTCATTTGTTGTTTACTGATAATATTGTTTCATGCCCGCAAAATATGGGGACAGATTGCCCATTTCTGTGAGCTGTCACAGTTCCACTCAAGCGAATGGAACCAGCCTAGGATCTGCCAAATGTTTGCTTTCTATTAGCTTTAAAGTCTCTCCATACTTACAGCATAACACTGGACAAGATGTTTCTGTTCCCTCCTATTTAAGTGTCTTGCCAGTATTTTTTTTCATTCAAACCTGCTCCTGTGTTACAGGATTAAAGTGTATATCTAGATGAGGCTAATGATCCTTAAATACTTAGTGGTTCCCTTTATTTTCTTTTCTCTGAGATTAGCCCCTCTTTCCATATGCATCTGACTCTTTAAATAACTGACTTTTTTTCTTTATTTTCTTACACCCTTTGGTATCTACCAGTTTCCACCATTTATTCCCTCCATGCATTAATCTGTCTGAGCATCACATTGATGGATCAGAGCTTTTTTCTTTTTTTCAATTGTTTTCCATAATGTTTCTCTAGGTCCCCCTTTTTCCTTCTTCTGAAAGGATGTCTGCATTCTGACCATTTATTATTTTATTGGTAGTGTCAGCAGGACAGGATAGACTTCCGTGTTCTCTGATGGATTTTCAGTCTAGGCAGTGTACAAGCAGACTAAAGGCTGTAGGCTACAGGAAGCATGACTGATGGGAAAAGTCCAGCCACTCTCTGGCCATACCATGACTTCTGTTGGCTTTTAAAAATGTTTCTTGGAGAAATACTTTGTCCTGTCTTTCCTTATTCCCAGGTTTACAGTCCTTAATAACTTTAGTCTTCAACTTAGTGTACTGAAAATGTATTTAGTGAAAGAATGAGAGACCTTACGAGCATAACCCTTCTTTTTTCCCCCCTCTCTTTCTTTTCTCCTAGATCCCAATCTCGTATTCAGCCTAGCTCTCAGAACAGAGATGTTACAGCTTGGTACTCTCTTGCCTCCCATATCTCCAAGGCATATAAATCCTTTCAGCTCTATCACCACCTGATATTGCCAACATACAACACCCTTGATCAATCCACTGTGAAAATTCCTGTTGCTGCCTTCATTTCCTCCTGTTTGGACTGCTGTAATTCACAGCTCTGGAGCACTTAACTGCTGTCATACTCAATAGGATTGGTACTAGCACAGTATGCTATCATAACCCAACATGTTTTGGACCATGACTACTGTGTGCTTTAATATCTAAAATCTGTGGTAATTTGTTCCCTTCATCTGTATCTGAAAGCTTGAATTTGTTAGCATGTTTTCACTGGGTTCCTCTTTCTAAATCAGCTTGCCTCAATAATAGTTAATTGCTCCCCTGACCTCAGGTGTAGTGCTATTCAACCCCAGCTCTGACTGGTGCAATTAAGTTTTCAATCACTTTAAATTCCATATTCTTCCCTCTTCAGATCAAAGGTTCCATGGTGAGTGATTAAAAAAAGGACTATTAAGTGGGTAGAAATTGAATGGATGTGAAGGACTTGAACAGGGAGAAAGATTGTAATTTTTAGAAATGCAGAAATTGATGCAGTGTAGTTCTGCTGCCTGCGAGATGATTAAAGTAGTTGAAGTTGATCACAATTAGGCATTCAAATTTGCATTGCTTTGAATGGAAACCTTTTAATTTAAATCCGTCATTCATTATGCCTTTTCCTGTACTGTTTGATGTCTGAGGACTGCATAATTTACAAGAAAGAAAACGAGTCTCTGAACACAATGGGCTAAACTTCTAACAATACCCTCGAATTTCACACTGGTAATTAATCACCCACGCTCAATTGCAGACATAAATGTTAGCATTTACATATGAAACTGCATGCAGGTAGACAGAACCTTTCAATTTTGCCACCCACATTAGATTTCAGGTATAAGAAATAAATAGAAATACTTTTCTTATAAGGGCCAAATGAATTACTGTTCCATAGCATCAGGGTGGCAAAGTATGAGAGCATGCTAGGCTTTACATTAAAAATACATAAAACATAAAAATATTTTTTTTACGGTAGAAATAACAATGTACAAGGCTGGTGAAATATGTATGTTGTAGACTTGATTTATATACAATTGTAAAGCATTTTTAGGGTCGGATCTTTGTTGTGCTGATGCTGGGTCTGAGTTTTGCCTTTCACATACCCAGAATGAGTGCTTGGAACTGGGGTCAGGAGTGGCCGTGTGTTGCACCCTGTGCTGCAGCCATGGGATGCAAACTGCAAGGGCATGAAAGAAGCACAAAGGGCTCTGACCACAGGTGGAGAGGCTTTATATTTGCAGCACCAGAAACTCTGGTATAGCGGCCTTGAGTGCTTTGAGATGCCACTTGGAAAAAAAGGGATGCATTGGAATACGTAGCACAATCACTGTCACAGTGATAATTCTGAAATAGAGGAAATCTCAAGCATCCCATGCAGAAGTGGAGAAGTCCACAGGGTGATTAAAAACAAATGAACAAACAAACAAAAAAGCCTAGCAAAGAAGAAAACCCAGCTAATTGAAATAATATGTGTATCTTTTGGGTTGTCTGTCATTTTAAACTTATGATGGAAGTAACTGGTCTAGAGCAAGTTTTAGCTTTATAATTTGCCTTGGCACTTTTTACATGGATTCTCTTTCCCCACTTCTATGCTTTTCAGCCTTCCCAAGCCATGCTTTCATTCATTTGGTTTTAATTCAGTCCAAGTTCAGTATCTTAATGCCAAAACAATTCCTCTGTGGGCAAAGAAATGAGCGTGTGATGAAGACACCGACTGGTCTTGGGGGCCATGTTTGTACTAGTAGGAGAAGCAGCCAAGGCCTGTTCTGGGGCTGTAAGTCCAAATGACCTGGCTCAGCTTGTGTCTGTGCAGCTAAATTCGTTTACATCCCCAAAACAGGATGACCTCATCCAAACTTATTGCTAGGAATAGTCCCTGGCCTGTCCTGCTTGATTCTTTTTGAAACCATGCCTAAAACTGTGCCAGATGTTTACGGGCAGCCCTGTGCAGACCCCTGCCTTTGCCCTGTCTGCTTGATGGTTGTGGGTCTCACCTTAGTGGAAAGAAGGGGAGGAGCTCATGCATTTCTGTTTGGAAATAGCCATTTTGTGCCTGAGTTCAGGCCAAACCATGGCTACCACTGCCTTTCTAACCATCACCCATTTAGACTTTCTTCTGCCACCCATTTTCCTTGTCAGCAGCACTTGGGGGGTGTGTGTATATATATATATATCTCTCTTTTCCCATTTGATGCTGTGTGGTTGTGGAGGAATCTCTCTGAAGGAACCATTTGTAATTTACAACATTTGTTTGGGATTTACTGCAGAATTCATGCTGCTTTTCAGATGTACTTAATATAGCTGAAAAGATGTTAGGCTTGTGTGTCATTCAGCAGTTACATCTACATGCAAGACTACATTCACCAGGTAGTTGAACCTCTCACAGGGACTGTGCCCCTCTTGCTTTGTGCTGTGCATGCATGTGATAGTCATTTAGTTGTGGTGGTAGACCTCTGCCTCCTTGGAGGGAGGACTAGAGATTAAAACTATCTCCAGTCTTTAACTCACATGGATCGTTAGTGCCACCAAGCTCTACTAAATTAAGCTCTGGTGAGTCTCTTAGAAAATGAATTAGGAAAGGATGTCCTGCAGCACCTTTCTCATCTACATGTGAGTTTTCCTAAGACCTACTTCCACTGGTAAAAATAACAGGAAGGGAAAGTAGCTTAAGGTATGGCCTACTATGGCTTTTCCAGTCATGGGAAGTCTGCTTGATTGAGATAATTACTGATAGATAAACAAATAATATTAGACGGGTCTAATTGATCTTACATGCTTGTTGCAATAGTTACACTGTCAGTAGCTCAGTCATTATTTTACAACGTGTATGCACGTTTACTTTTACAACACAAACAAGTAACTTTAAAACAAAGTATCTGTGATTTTTGAATGAATGAGAAGTTTCATGGGCTTAATTTTTTCTCTGTTTCTCTGTAGGTCAAGGCAACAGATGCAGATGCTGATCAGTTTGGTGAAATTGAGTATTTTCTCTATGATGGATTTCATTATTATGAAAAATCCAAAGCCTTCCAGATAGACGCACGTACTGGTCAGATCTGTGTGTCTCAAGACATTGACAGAGAAGGAGATCCAACCACTTATGATCTGCTAGTAAAAGCTGTGGATGGGGTAAGTTTTTTCTTTCCTTGCTGTCAGATCTGTGAAAGTATTTGCAGATTTGGATGTTCTGTATACTTCGAAATGAGAATTTAATGAGTATATAAAAGTGGTGTGAATTTGAGTGAAATTTCTTACCCCTACAGAGGGCAGGAAGTGATATGTCATGAACCATAAATTTTTACCTAATTTGATAAAATTGGCTGTGAAATCTCAGATTACTCCAAACAAGTTGTTGTCAACTGCTTCTAGGATGCATTAGTCCTTGCTGATTTTCCTCCTTCTCTTAGAACTGGTGGACTCCATGTTACCTCTGCTACCTGCTTACTAGGTGAATGCACCAGTAATATATCACTAACTTGTGCTAGAGCTGTGTGGCTACTGTGCCAGTGATTTTCCTGGATAATTTGGCTACTGCGCCAGTGATTTTCCTGTGTAAATTTCTTGTCCTTGCTAGCTAGTTGATGCCACTGCTGCTGTGGCTAGGGACAGCAGCAGCATGTCTGAAAGCTTTCCCACTTCACATATCTGGTGCTTGGAAGTGGGTATTGATGGTACAGTGTGAACAGGGTAGTTGCATGTGCCTAAAATAGTCCATGCCAGATCTCTGTTTGGCAAGGAGGGTGAGGAGACTTTCATTGTGGTGGGGACACATTGAGATGACTGGGTGTGGACACTTGGTCTACCAGGTGCCATGCAACAGAAAATTTTGGTAGTGAAACTCCTGGAAGAAAGTAATTTCTGGGTTCATTTTGTTACGGAAGTATCCAAAGGCAATTTGCAATGGGAGACCCAGAAGGAGACCAGACAGCACTTTTCTTACCTTTCTTCTGTTTTAGTAGTGAACTGTGAAGAGGCTGAAGAAAAAGCTTACTGCTTGGCTACAAATGTTAAAATTAATGTAAGGACACTTCGTAATATTATTTGCTTCATATTTTACGGCACAACTTGAGCTGAAAAATTTCATAATTAAAGACTCTGTAGCCTGAAATAATTTATTTCATACTTTTTATATTAAGCCTGTGTATCTAATATAAAAAAAAATACAGTTGTGCTAGAAATACTGTATTTTTTATTAAAATGTCTGTGCTTTTTGTTACACTACACTGAAGAAAGTTGGTGAACTGATTTCCATATTCATGAGTAGATGAACTTAAATAGCTGCAGTTGATGTTTGGTATTAATTGCTGCATTTTGAGAATATTGTAGTTGAGAGTATATTTATATGCTGTTGAATTTTGATATATGTGTAATAGTTAAACAATTCGTCTACTTTTTTTTCTTTAGCTACCACTATTCTGTGTATATCTCAGAGACGACAGACACATTCTTTTATTAACAGTGCCTTGTAGCAATGTGCCTTTTCTTTCCCATAGATTTCTTTTGAGGAGAAACAGTTATATAAGAAATCTTTTTTTGTATGTTTGTTTCCTGACTCTTATCTTATTTGAATGTCTAGTATTTTAAGAGTGGAAGTCTTTTAGTTAGGATAGTGTCTGTAATCTTTCCAGCGGAATTAAGTTTATGGTATCTAGAAAAAATGAGTCCATCTGACACCTGAATTTAAGTGCTTTAGTATTTAATATTAGCTTTTCAAAATTTTCAGTATATCTGAAATTGTGTTGAACCACTCTCCACCTTTACAGCAGAACTGTAGTAGGATATTTTATCTCCTGGCGTTCTGTTGTTGATTTTGATGGATTAAAGATGTTAGGTGTGGGGTTCAAAGAGGAGGTTGTGATCAGAGGAGAAATGTGTGCAAAAAAGACAGAGGAAAAGTGAAGGGTCACTGTTGACAAAGGGGAGGGAAAGAGATGAAAAGGAAAGAAAATAACAGTTAATTAGAAGTGAGGAGGAAAAGAAAGCATTTTCCAGGTGGTGGACAGTTTATCTTACAGCAAAACTGTTTCTTCCACCTGTTTGTGCCTACTCCGTTACATGGCTTTGGAGTTTGTCGGTCGTGTCTCTTACGTACGGTGTAGAAGGTGTAATGGGAGAACTGAAATTGCACACAAGAGGCAAGTGGAAAACATGTTCTGTTAAACTGGTGTTAGATAAACATCCTCTGAGAGCTTGTGGGAGCACTCTTGCTGACAAAGTAGGAACAAGACTGATCATAGTATTAGTAGTTTCACCTGGCAGTCACTGATTTTTAAATGACTTCCCAAAGTCAATTACTTCATACACATATTCAGTGGTACTCCTTGAAATGCTTTTACATGAGAAGAAATCATGTAGCTGGGCTTATAGAAAGGTGTTTGCACTGAATCCCACATCTAGCCCTCTCCTTGGGTCTCTCTCTGGACTGTGACAGACTGAGGGCTGCTCCAGTAGTGACAGGCTTGGGGCATTGCCACCTCTCTAGGAAACCTGTTCCAGTGTTTGACCACCCTCTTAGTAAAGAAGTGGTTCCTAATGTCCAGTCTGAAACTCCTCTGGTGCAGCTTTGAACCATCCCCACACATCCTATCACAGGATACTCAGGGATACTGAGGCAAAAAATGCATTGAATGCCTCTGCTTTTTTTTCATCGTTATTAGTTAGGTGACTGTCTTAAAATGTATCCTTTAGACCTCCTCTTGCTGTTAACATACTTAAAGCCCTTCTTGTTACCTGAAACAACACTGGCCAGTTTCAACTTTAGCTGAGCTTTGGCCTTTTGTGTCTTCTCCCTGCATATACAAACCACAGCTCTGTACTCTTCCTGCAAAGCCTGACCTCACTTCCAGAGATCATACAATTTTCTTTTCCCTCTGGAGCTCCATGAGGAGTTCCCTGTTCAGCCAAGCTGGTCTTCTGCCCCACTTGCTTGATTTACAACACAGTGGAGTTGTCTGCTCCTGTGCTTCTGAAAGGCGCTTCTTAAAGACTGGCCAACACCTGTGGACTCCTAAGCCCTCAAAACTAGATTCCCAGGGCACTCTGCTAAATAGCTCCCTGAATAGCTCAAAGTTTGACCTCCTGAAGTCCAAGGTAGGAACTCTGCTGTCCTTTTTTCTCATTGCACTGAAAATTTTAATCTCTAACCATTTCATGATCACTGTGGCCAAGACAGCCTCCTATCACCCCCTCTCTCACGAGTCCTTCTCTGTTCACAAATAACAAGTCTAGGAGCGCATCTTTCCTAGTGGGCTCACTGAGTACCTGGACAAGAAGTTTTCTCTTACTAGCCTCGAGAATTGCCAAGACCTGCTCATCACAGCATTATGATATTCCCACTTGACATCTGGGAAGTTGAAGTCTCCCACAAACACCTGGGCTACCGAGCCAGAAATTTCTCCTAATTGCCTCTAGAATAACTCATCAATGCTAACATTCTGGCTGAACAACTGGTAGTAAGCACACACTACATCATCTCCTTTGTTTGTTTTCCATCCCCCTAATTCTTACCCAGAGGCTCTCAACCATATCATCACTAACTCTAAGGGCTGTGCAATCAAATATCTTCCTTAGGAGTGTGACACCATCATCTCGCCTGCCCTTCTTCTGAACAGCCTGTAGCCCTCCATCCCAGCACTCCGATCATGGGACTCATTCCACTAGTGATTCTCTCTTCCCCCTGCCCATCTGTTAGCCTTTGCCTGGACTAAGATCTGCTGATTTGGGGCCATATTTTCTCCAAAGGAAAGGGCATCCATGACATAGGACAAAACACATGGAAGTAATTTCTGCCAGGGAATGATGGAGGGAAGCAGAAGAGCATGCAGCCTGCCATGGTTCTGGAGTGTGGGAGTAGAGCCCTGCAAGTCCTTGGGCAGACCTGACTGACCTGGGGATGCAGCATGAAGGGATACTATCCCCTGTGTTCATCTGCTAATATGGGCTCTCCTTCCCTCTCCTCTTGTTAGAAGCTGCTGGCAGACAGCAACACAGTGGCACAGAGCTACTCTTGTATGTGCAGGCTACAGAGCTTGTCCAGTACTGAGGTTCAGACTGCCCTGAAGATCTTGAGTGCTGCAAGGATTTACAGGGTGTCTGTTGCAACTGAGGTTGTTTTGTGTAGCTCATTATGAAAGTACTTTTGACAGCAGGGAGGTCGTCTGCAGACCTGCAATGCAGGCAGTTTCATTTGAGTGAAACAGTCTGCCAGTGGTGTTTTGAACCTTTTGCAATGATTATGGACCCTGAAGATCTAGCATTCCCTGCAAAAGAAACAAGGATGCTGCTTTTCATTGTCAGTTGATTAGTATTAAGATAAGACTCTTAATTGCCGTATTTTCTAGATTTCTGTCTTTGAATTTTAAGTATTTTTATCCTTTTCTGGATTTTTTTTTTTTAAAGATCAGGGGGTTTTGTGTGCCGAAAACTACTTCAAAATCAGATGCACTTGTAGAAACTAAAATTAAAACCTAAATTTTAAATACAGTGCTTTAAAGTAGATCACAAGTTTCGTCTAATTGCACACACAAGTGCATCTGCTAAAGATGAAGGTGCAGTCATATAGACAATTGATCACATCTGTACTGTATCCTCAAGATTATCGCTTACTGAGTTTACTCAGGATTATGTGCTTCCTTACATGGATGGGAGTTAGCACTTCTTGTTAGGAAGCAATCTTTCAAAATTCAACGTAAATGCTTTGAGAAGGTTTATATAGGCAATTGAAGCGCGCATAGGCAGAAAATTAAATAAAAGAGAGGAAAGACTGAGCTTTAGCTTTACGTATTGTGTATAAACCAACTTTGCTGTCACAGAACACTTGGATAAAGCTGCCTCACAGTATTGACTCCAATACTGTGTCTGGATTTCTTCAAAATCACGTATTTTGTATGTAATTGCTTGTAATGCCTTTCAAGGTCTGTTGCTCAGAATAGGAGCTTTGACGTAGTGAGGGACAAGTAGGTAAGCGGTTTGCCTGAGTAGTAGGCATATTTTTTCTTTCATGAAAGCGTGTGTTCTTTTATTCAAAAGGAAAACAAGGCATAATTGCTATCATGGAAAGAAGAGGGCAGGTTTGGGCTCTAAGGCTGAAGTACAATGATACATTTTTCAGGGAATTTGTAGTGTATTCCAAACTCTTTGCATTTACTTCACTTGCAGCAGGTTATGAAACTGCCTATCAATGTAGAGCATGACATTACCACCTTTTATGTTACTGCTTCTCTTTAAACAGGTACAGGAACAATCATACATTAAACATGTAAACTCTGCCACTTACATAGGTCGGTATTAGACTCTGAAGAACTTCTAATAATACTGAAACCTTAGTGGCCCTCTTACTGCCTTTCTGCACAGAAGAATACTTTGTTCTTCATCTCTTGCTTCTTGGTAAACCACACACTGCTCGTCCAATTGTCTTTTGTCTTTTACACCGAAACCACTAAAATGTAGAGGTAAGAGCATAGCACTCAAGCACTCACAGGCAAAGCTTCTGAAGAAGATAAGGCTTTTGAAATAATTGGTGTCTCTTCATTTTGACAGGATTGTGACTTCAAGGCATCATATCTTTTAGGCTTAACAAAAAAAAAGTCTTAATTTCAGAGATTCTGAATATCAGTTTCATTTGGAAGAAAAATGACAGTACTATTCACTGACAAAAATGTTGAAGGCTGCTGTGGAAATCTTGATGGGTTCTCAAGCATTTTAGAGCATCATTTCATAGCCAGAGCAAGAAATGGGCCATAACCAGTTAATGTCGTTAGTAAGTTAATATCATACTTGACTCGTGTGAGGAGTTACACTGCTTCTTCAGGAAGAGAATGATCTGACTCCATCAAAAAATTTGGTTGGTCTTATGTGAGATTAGGTAGGTAATAGGTCTCCAACTTGCTTCTCCCATATACTTATAACTAATTTCCAAAGACTTTGCATTCTTTGCATGACTTGGCTGGGGAGTATGGGTTTTGTGTGTGTTGGGTTTTTTTCTTATGTCTGTTTAGCAATCATGAAACTTGGAAGAAACCGTTTAACACAAGTTCTCATGAGTTTTTGCAGCTTGGTTTCTTGCTGCTCCAAACTTTGCCTCTTTTTAGATGCTTTTTATTCTTAACTTCTTTCTTGGTCCTCTTCCCTTAAAAAATGTTGTTCCTGATTCCTGTCCTAAAGTACCTGCAAGCTGTGGAGCCACAGAGCATCTTCTAACAGGGAGCTTGAACAGAGCACATAAGGCTCCCTTTTTAGCTCCTGTGTAGGAATTTCCTGTGGAAATCAAGATGATGAAGGGACTCACCCTGAAGTGGGGTTGGGGTGTTGGCAGAGAGTCCATTAGATCTGTGCATCTCCAATTCCCCATATCAGCCATGAGTTTTCATGGCTCTCTTGGTAGTTTGAGGCTGGTGCTGGCCCTGTACCCTTCACAGTCTTTGTCTCCGGGTGTGTCTCCTGGCTGCCTCTGCAGCAGCGTGAGCCCTGGAAATATGCCATGCCTTATTTTCTTTGGAAGAAAACCCAAGCACACCAAGAGGATGTGGGCCAAATCTCCTAGTCTGTGGGTGAAACATAGATACATGTTGCACAAGATCATACTGATTTTCCACATACTTGAGCTTTGATGGGAATGTCACTGGCATCTGACAGAGGTAATATTACTACATGGAAGAAAAAAAAAATGAACAAAGCAAAATCCATATGGAAATGTGGGGGAGAATGCAGAGAGTATTTTTGCCCATAAGTAAGTCAGAACCTTGGGGACATGACAAGCAAACCTTCAAAAATAGTTTTGGGGGAGATTGTTACGCTGCAGGGCAAACCTAAAGGAGTAATATCCAGTCGGAATAATTGGATAGTTTCATGAAGGTCAGGTTTAAGAATGACATAAACAATTAGGTTGCAGAAATATGCAACCTAGGGTTTTTATTTTTATATCATAGCTACTGTGACTGCAAAATTAAGTTTGGACTTGCTCAGCATAGCGTGTCGTGTGTACGTACCAACATCTGATCTGTGTCGGTTGTTTCTGTGAGTGAGTAACTGGTACAAGCACAGTGCTCTCAGCGTGACTCTGAAGAGTGTGGGATTCTGCCTCAGTCTGTATCTTAGTGTACTGCCTGTGGCACGGGCAGGCTGTACGTACGTGTGCTGCTCTGTGCCTCCGTTTTATACGTCAGTGCCCCAGCGTTCGCCGTTAGCTGTGCTACAGGTAGAGCTGCTTTCCTTTATGAATATGTCAGTAGTTTGTCTGTCTGTTAAATAACCTTGGAAATACAAACCCCTCCAAACTGATGGGGTGGGTCTGCAGGGAGTAAGAGGTAGTGCCTCTGAGAAGTAAGTTGCTATTTGTTTCACTCAGGGCCCTGTGAGGTCTATGCTTCAGCACCCACAGAACTGTCTTTTTTCCAGATTGTCACAGAATTTAGTGCTTTGCCAGGGCAGATGATGATTTTGCTGTTGCATGGTTTGATAAGCCAGCTTGCAGTTGCTGCTTGCTTCTCAAGTTTTGCCTGCAAAGCAAGGCTAAAAGTGGTTGTGTGGCTGCCCGTGTGGTAGGTGTATTTCAGTGGGCTCTTGGTGGGCACCTGTAGCAGGAGTCTCAACCATGTGGAAAGCAATGCAGCAGCTGGGCTGGGGTTGCAAAGAGGTACGGTGCCAAAGCTGCAACCGAGGCCTGGCTCTTTTCCCAGCTCTGAGCAGAGGAGTTGAGCCAAGCCCCCTAGAAAGCATGGCGAGACCTCTTTCCAGCATGCTGGAAATAATCTTATGTATTCCGTTATGAATTTTACACCAACAAGTCGTTTTAGCTATCTGCTTCAGTAGAATGTGGTATTCTGTCACTGTTTACGTAAAGTGAAGGTGTGGGTATGTAAACAAGCACACGAGCCTACATATAGAAAGATGTATACACACACACGCTTATATGTACACAGATACATATACAGACACACATACACACTGAACTGCTTAAACCTGCTAGGGTGGTGAATGGGAGGATAGGTCTTGCAGGCAGCAGCTTGACAGGCAGCTTTTGGCTGTCCTGCACTCCTCTGCTCTCAGTCTGTGTTCCTAATCAATAGCTGAAATAGCCTCATATTCACTGTTATGATGGTCACGCTTTTAAATCTGAAACACTCACAGGTAGAAAGAAGTTATTCCCACTTTACTGGAGCACCACATTTGTCCAAGAGGCAGAACGTGTGCCTGTGTTTCTGGGGCAGAAAGCCCTGACTTCTGCCTGTGAAGGAATAAGTGGTTTGTCGGTGATTACAGTAAAAACAAATGAGGTTAGAGTTACAAGGATTTGACATGTGTAGTGCTCGTTAGTATTAACAAAAATGAGTTTGTGTTCTGGCCTCACTGTTTTAAGAAGTTGAAGTTCTTTGTGTACTCAGTCAGCCCACTGGAGTTGTTCTGAGCATGTAGCTTGCCTAAATGCAGTATTTTGGCATGTTACAGATACCATAAGTTGTTTTTAACAGACGTTTTCATTTCTCAATATTGTTGCAGCACGTTCCATTTCCTAATGATAGGCTGAAGCCAGATGTGCATCATTGTATTGTGCACACTTTTAAAGTTGACCTTGTTTTTATCTTTCTGATTTATCCAACAGGGTGGGCTGAGTGCCCAAGCTTTTGTTCGCATCGAGATAGAAGATATTAACGATAATCAACCTGTTTTTGAACAAACCATCTATGTGACGAGCATCAGCAGTCACACACAGCCAGGAACAGAGATTATCAATGTTGTTGCCACAGACAGAGATTCAGGAATGTATGGTGTTGTCACATATGAACTGGTCCCAGGAGAATTTTCTTCTTTTTTCACAGTGGATACATCCACAGGTACTGTATGAGTCTATGATTCAGAAAGGAAATGCATCGTGAAGGAAAAGATATATATTGTATGATTATAGCCTATGTGGGGTCATGTCGTACAGTTGAAAGTTAAGTTCTGCTGGAAAATAATTCTGAAGGACGATGGAGGTTTTAAGTTTAACATGAAGCCTTTGTTTCACTGGAATAAACAGGAGAATGGGAAACACAGTACATGCTAGTACAATACAGGACAAGCAGTATGGCACTTATCCACTATATTCAGCCATAATTTACTCATCATTGTAAGAAATAACCAAAACATTATTTTTCACAATAATATCTGAATTCCTGAAATGTTTAGGTCTTACACTTGAGGAGCAACAAAAGACCTTTCAAGATGCTTGTCCTTTCGTTTTTTCTCTCTGTTTCTGTCCTAATCTTCTTTCCCCATACTGTGCTAGAATAAATCCCCATTCTGCTCAGTCTTACAATATCCAGCTGCCTCCCTGTTTCACTCTGATTAGCTCTTTAAGTGTCTTTTTCTGCCTTTACTTCCTGATGTGACTCTCTGTCCTTCTGGTTTCTGGAAAGAGTTTCAGTGAAGGAGTGATGAGAGCAAAAAACAGTTATGGCAAAAGCAAATGTGGGTGACTTTTTTCAAAGACAGGTTGAATCTCACAGATTGAATTACTTTTCCCATGGCCGCATAGCAGCCCTTCTAGTCTGCTTTCTCACCTTAAAATAGTTATCGACAGCTGGAAAGAACATGAGCTGTGCATGTACAAATGTCCAGTGTCTTTCAGGGAGTCATTAACTAAACTGCAGCTACCACTTTACTTGAGAGCCAGCCCTTGCATATGAATGTGTCCTGATTAACAGCTTTGCTTCGTGATGGTCATGGCACAGGGGAATAATTTATGTGTTAAGAATTTTTGGGGCTGTTATACATGTGTATGTATTAGCTGTTTGGCATACAAATGTTGCAAGGCTCTGTTCTTTGAAATTATGCCTTTTTTCACTTTTTTTACACGGTCCCCAAAATACTCTGATGAACAGAAGAAACTAATCTTCTTAGGAAGTCGGTCTGTTTGTCTTGGCTATTTCAGAATTTATTTAACTGTGGACTTTTAACTGCCTGTCAACTCAGATTCTCTGGGGCATAACTGATGCCAAAAATATATAGGTCAATCAATAATTAAGGAGTTGGATCTCCACAGGCATTTAAGTGGTCATTTTAAAACTGCCCCAGCAGACTTGTCAGAGAGAGCCCCTGTGGACCATGCTAGCAGCACTGGCTGTGCAGCAGTCCTTGCTTTGAAAGGCTTCTTCCTCGGATTGTGACCTTTTGGCCTTTTTTCACCATTTTTACACTCTGTATAGGAAAAATGTAATGCTTAATCATGAGGACCATATAAGTTTATAACTTAGTATTATCCTGTGGATCTATCTTGGAATTTTATCAAAGGCAGACCAAATTGAAGGTGAGGTTGCTTGAGGTCGTTATTGCTGACATTTTGTGATATGATCATCATTTAGGTCAGAGACACTATTCCCAACATGTTTGGAGTGTGATTGCACTTAATCAGATCTCCTGGGTAATTCACGAGGTCAGACTGTGTCTGATTTTAACTTATTAATATTAATGGTAGTGGGTTTTCGTGTGGGTTTTTTGGGTTTTTTTTTTTGTTTGTTTGTTTTCCTGAAGAATATACTTTTCCCTTTTGTAATTCTTCCACACCTACCTACAGTAGTGCTTAGGCTCAGAAACTGGCAAGCAGAATGATTTTTAGACTCTTGGCAAAAATAAACATTATAAATAAACATTAAAACTGCCAATTTATCACACAGACTTCTGCAGTCTTTGCAGGTTAAATAGCTACAAAAGCTGTTCAGTATTGAGAGGAAGATGAAACAAGTGGCTCACTCTTAGGGCACAGATTTTGAGCTCTTCTTCCTTAGTAATTGTTAGGACAGTGACATTTTATGTTTTTAGTCGTGCTAAAGCTGTCTTCCTATGCTGTGATATATGGCCTAATTCAGATGTGTCTCTCTGAAGGTTATGTGAGGGACTTGATCTAGTTATGTGGGCTGCATTTTGTGAGGAGAGGGTAATGGACAAGTATGACAAGAAATAGGAATTCTTCAGGAGATGGATCCCCAGATCATAGAATCATAGAACGGTTTGGGTTGGAAGGGACCTGAAAGACCATCTAGTTCCAACCCCCCTGCCATGGGCAGGGACACGTTCCACTAGACCAGGTTGCTCAAAGCCTCATCCAGCCTGGCCTTGAACACTTCCAGGGATGGGGCATCCACAGCTTCTCTGGGCAACCTGTTCCAGTGCTTCACCACCCTCTCTGTGAGGTTTTGCTATTAGAGGACCTAAAAGGAGGCACAGTGATGGTGTTGGAGTCTTCCATGAACTTGCTTGCTGATAAGTTTTATTTTTTAAATGATTAGTTTTTCTCATTGATAGAGCATTTAGAAATGAGGAATGAAAATCAGTGTATTAGTCTTTCAGTTATAGTTTGTTAAAGCCATTAGCATTATATGTAGGAGTGGACAGAGATATTTTCAGTATTATGAGATTTAAATTAACTAGTAGCTAACAGTTTGCCACCTTACACTGCGATACATGAATATCATATGTGAGATGATGCTGTTCTTGATGGCATATGTAACTCCTATTTTACAGCATCTAGATTGTGGGTTTGAAAATTTATTGTAGTTTTCTTTGGGGGTGTTTTTGGAATGCTGCACTAGAATACTCAAAGATTCACCTTTTTTCTCCAATTCCTCTTTTCAGTTTTAAAACTGTAACCCAAATCCTTCACTACTATGGCTTGCTTCTGGCTATTGCTTTGTTAGAAAAATTGTATGGATGTATTCAGAAAGTTTTTAGCTTTGCGTAGTGAGCTGTGTTCACAATACAGGATATCATACCAGCTGGTCAACCACTGACTGTATAGAGTATATCAATGGTGCTTTTGACACACAGATATTTTTAGATTGAGCCACATCCAAGACCCTGGAAAGGGGGTCCATCTTTTCTTTCAAGCACTGTGACATGTGGATGTCATCTATAGATGATAAATCCAGTTGGAGTGGGAAGGAAGAGCCTTTCATTGAGTAGATAGATATTCCATTAAAAAGTTTTTTGAATTCTAAACAAGTCTTTATTAGAGGTATTTGTTTGCTATTTTAGCTTTTAGGTATGGCACTGTTTGTGATATGCTCTTATACTTGTAAATTAACATTTATTGCATTTTCCTTTGAGAAAAAATTGAGTGAAGTATTTTTCACTTGATTGATGATAGACTGTCCACAAGAAAAACCACTTTAAGAACTCTGTAACTGGAAAAATGTATGGATAGGGAACTGTAAATCAGTTCCTCTGCTAGTCCGTGACTCTTGCTATCATTTGTTTCTAGTGTTGGTGTAAACAACATCTTGGCTTCATTATGTTCCCTTTTGTAGATATCTGAACCATGCATGATTTATAAACAGCACTCATGAATTGATTAGAGCAGAGCAAGTTGAAGAGCTTTTCTGGCTAAGAAACTGTTTGAGCTATGTTTGTTTGTTTTCCCATCATTACCTAACAAGCTGTCTGAAAGACAGTGTATTTGTAGTTATGGCTGAGCAGGTAATTAAAAATGTAAGTCACATGATACAATCACAAGTGTGGCACAAACCCTATGCAGTGCTTAACTTCAAGACTTTGGGATTAACAACTGAATATCTAAACTTTCATTGTGGTATAAGTATTAATATTTTCTTTCACTCAAGGACATGTGAATCACTTTCATTGATCTTAGTGATACCCGTCTTGAGAGCTGGATAAGAAGGTGGTTATCATCTCGCTTACAAGGAACCTGTTTCAAATCAGCAAAATCAATAATAGTAGTCAAAAATTATTTTGGGCCAGTGACTTCATCAGGTCAGTCTTCAGGTAAATGGTCTGTGCATATTCTTAGAACAACCCCTCTGGCTAGTCACTGTGTAAAGAGAAAACTCATGAAGGCTAAGTAAAAGGCAGCAGCCAGTGATTTATGTTTAGTTTAAGGTATTGGTGATCTAAACCTACTATGAAGAGCATGTAGAGAAAGTGGGGTTCACACAGTGTACATTATGCATGCAGTATAAGCATTTAACTTATCTTCTCTTTTTCTGACAATGTAAGATATTGTGTTTCTGTGAATCCTGCCTAAATTAGATGCCAAAAAGAGAGGCTATGACTCTCCTCCTTTGCATCTTACTGAAAATGTTTCTGTGAGTATGATGGGTTGACCCTGGCTGGAGGCCAGGTGCCCACAAAAGCTGCTTTATTACTGCCCTCCTCAGCTGGGCAGGGGAGAGGAAATATAATGAAAGGTTCATGGGTTGAGATAAGGAAAGGGAGGGATCACTCACCAATTACTGTCATGGGGAAAACACTCTACTTGGGAAAAATTAATATATTGCCAATGAAATCAGAGTAGGATAATGAGAAATCAGACCAGATCTTAAAACACTTTGCCCCCACCAGCCCTCCCTTCTTCCCAGGCTTAACCTCACGCATGTTTTTCTCTACCTCTTCTTTCCCCCAAGCAGCACATGAGGATGGGGAATGGGAGCTGTTGTCAGTTCATCACACATCTCTGCCACTCCTTCCTCCTCAGTGGGAGGACTCCTCATACTCTGCCCCTGCTCCAGCATGGAGTCCCTCCCGTGGTAGACAGTCCTCTGTGAACTTCTCTGATTTGAGTCCTTCCCACAGGCCAGCAAACCTGCTCCAGCATGGGCTCCTGTCTCCATGGGGCCACAGGTCCTGCCAGAAGCCTGCTCCAGTGCGGGCTCCCTGTGGGGTCACAGCCTCCTTCAGGCATCCCTCTGCTCCAGTGTGGGATCCTCCCTGAGCTGCAGGGGTACAGCCTCCATGGCCCTCCATGGCTGCAGGGGCACAGCCAGCCTCCACATCAGGGAATCTCTTCTCAAGCACCTGGAGCACTTCCTTACTCTCCTTCTCTACTGACCTTAAGGTCTGCAGATCTATTCTGCTCACATATTCTAACTCCTCTCTTCCAGCTGCTGTTGCACAACAGTTTTTTTTTCCCTTCTTGAATGCATTATCCCAGAGGTGCTTCTAGCATTAGCCTTGGCCAGCAGCGGTTCTGTCTTGGGGCCGGCTGGCATTGGCCCTATGGGACATAGAGGAGGCTTCCAGCAGCTTCTTACAGAACCCATCCCTGTAGCTCCCTGCTACCTTGTCATGCGAACCCAGTACAGTGAGGAATATGGAGATATTTTCATTGACTTGAAGATACTTGGATCAACCTTTGTCATAATACCATCTGCTACTTATTTATGACAAAAGAATAAAAATTATGTACAACAGACAAACCTTGTTACAAGACGTGGCCAGTAGTTTAACATTACATACTTTTTTCAGCACAAAAGTGCAGCTTCTGCAAAATGAGCGTTCTTGTGAGAAAATTTTGACTTGCTAAAAAGATAATTAATTTCCTTTAAGATGGTTTCTAGTTTCTTTTTAACTGGATAGCATAAGCATTCATGCAAATAAAATGTCCTGTAAGAGGTGTAGAACAGTTTAGGAGCTTAGTCCATTGGAGAAGAAAAAAATGAGGAATACAGCTCAAGGGCATGCAGATTTCAGAATATAAAAATTAACTTGATCAGCCAAAAGATGGATTTAAGTCCAGCATCTTATCTCTTTAACAGTGCCTAGTAATGGATACAAAAGGAGGGGTTAAGTGTAGAGCTTGTGCAGAACAGTCCCTCCACTGATGCATTTTTCTTGTTTTGGCAGTGTGCAATTTAGTGCTGTACTACTTCCATTACTCTACTATGGCACCATATGTAAATACAACTTAGTGTCAAACTGACTTAAAATAAACTTTCTGATTTGGTTCAGATCACCAGGGTAGATTCATTCCAGTTAAGGATGTTGACAAGCTTTGTTTTATTGAAAAATTGGACTGTTATTGAACAGTCACAGCTTAGGAAATTTTCATTGCATGAAAAAGACTTGCTTTATTTTTATTACAGTACAGGTTGAAAACAAAAGTTGAAATACCAAAGTTGTTTTTTGGGGAAAAAAAAATCTAAACTTTGCTTAACTCCATGTATTATACAATGTTTAATATATAGCAGATTGTAATGTGCATCAAAGTAAAATGGGGATGCGTCCTTCCTGAAGAGAACAAGGCCGTTTTTATGATTAATGATGTTTTCTTATAATGTTGTAGGAAAAAATAGCTTATTTTTAAACTACGTTTGGCATTTTTATACAACATGTAGTACATTTGCTAAACATATGAAGAGTTTCACATAAGTAACATTTAAAATTAGGAGTGTTTTATTTTGGAACACTTTGAGGCCACTTTTTTTTAAACTAGAGTTTCTTCAATTACTATTTTTCTGATTTTTCATATGAAACTGATAACATGCTCAGAATGCTGCAAAGAGAAATATGTCCAAGACAGTGGTTTAGCTCACTGAGTTTTCATCTTTGAAGAATTTTAAGACAGAAAGGAAAAATTAGTGGTCTCAGCTGAGTAATTTGTGGACATTTACCTTCTCTGGGTTCTCATCTAATGTGAAATCTAACAAAAAATACAGGAAACAGTATATTCTTCTCAAAGCACACAAAATTTGCTGTGGTAAGTGCGAAAGCACAGATTTTGGCCCTGAAAGAAAGCAGCGTAGCAGAACAGCATTAAAAAATGTCCATAGTGTCAGATCTTAATGTATGTGTGTCTTTATGAGTAAAATCCAGTAGGATAGACCACCTACAAAGAGAGAAATTCCTACAAGCTATGTGCCAAAAACTCAACCATGCAATAATGGGGTGACACGTTTCACTGTGCATGATACAATGCAAAGAATTTACAAAAATACTCTAGCCCACTGCCCTTTCTTGTAGTTAAATCAGTGTCAGATCTCAGAAACAAAAGAACCCACTAGATGAGACAAAGAGTGAACTGCCATGACATTGCACTGCCACAGTACTTGGTCTGTGAGAGACAGATGGTGTGGGCTGATAAAAACAAAAATGGAGAAAAGGAAAAAATTATGCCCCAAACTCCCATTTTGGAGGAGAGGAATAATTTGAGTTCTCTTCAGTGAAGTTCAGATGATCAACACTTTGATAGAAACTTTATGGGTCTAAAGTATGGATGTACTTGATGCACTTCATGCTCTTAGTTAACCCAAAGAAAAGAAGAAAGCAGCAGGTTGCACAGAAGGCAGTTAGCCTTGGCAAAATGCCTTCCCGCTGTTGGACTGTTAAAATGAACGTAGTAGGGCAGTGTATGTAGTAGAAAATCAATTTGTGAGGATTAAGAGGAGCATTTTGAATGTTTCGTAATGCTCTTAATATAAGAACAGCAAATACATCCTGCTGGGCTTATATTAGGCTTCATTCTGTATCTGTGCTGGAAACATGCATCTTTTGGTATAGTACCTTCAAAGAAATGTCATCTCCGGTTACCATGGCAGTTGAGTTTCGTTACCAGGTTGTGCATGGAGCTATTTTTTGATCTGCACGTTGGTGGGAAGACCAGTTTCACCTGTTCCTTTACCTGCCTCTGAGCACTTGGAGGCATGTGACCTCCTAAACTGGCCGACTATACTCTATAGAGACAAAAAAAATTTGCATGCCAACTAGTGAATTGCAAGACTTTGTCTGAAAAGCACTTCTGCAACAGAAAACTGAGCCTAGATAATAAAACATTCTAATGTTAGACTCATTCCCTCTCTTGCCTGACAGGAGGAGCTGATGCTCAGGTGGATATTCAGCTTGTGAATAATAGAAATGCCTTAATTAGAAATTTGTATTTTGTGTGTTGGTGAATACTTCCTAGCTCACTAGAACTGTAACCTGTAGTATTTAAAACAGTAGTGTTGCACTTCTGGGAGAACTGTAAATGTAACTATGTACATTATAGATCTAGGAACTGGTCCCTTATGTTGCAGATTACCAACCTGGTTGAATTTGGATGAAGTACTCTGGAATAGACTTTCATATGCTAAGCAAAGCCTTGTGATTTAAACATACTGTGTTTAATAGTAGTGGTTGTAGATACTAAGCTATTTTATTTATATTCCCTTTTTTAAGAGGAAAGCTAGGAGTTTAGCACAAGAATCTGCTACAGAGGGGCCACTGTTGAAAGCATTCAACAGTGCAGGGGTGTAAGGCTTCTGTAAAGTGCAATGTAGATAGGAGATTGAAACAAGTTGAAACAGCTATTTGCTGTGAAAACATTCTTTCAAACTTGTAGTAGTCCTCATGTTCACTGAAAGGCAAAACAGTGTTTGTGCCATCAAGTTTAAGGTCTTTAAAGCCTTTTCCTGTAAGCTGAAGCTGCATGTATTACAGCAGGTAAACTAAGCAACAATGTAATTCCTCATTAATTCTTTCCTTTCCCCGACAGTTATTAAACCTTCTCTTCAAACAGTGCATTTTACAGGGTGTTGTTATGGTTACCATTAAGCATGCAGTTTCACTAAAAAAGATGCATTTTAAATACAGATTGATTGCTTAAACTGAAACTTAAGTGAGATGATAAGATTAAAGGATGGTCAATGAGTCAGGTAGAGTTAAATCAGAAACACTATCATTCTTCCCTAGAACAATGCTGATTTTAACATTAAGGCAAACACTATACCTCCTGACTGCATTCACCTCTTGATGGATCATCATGTTTATGCTCATCCTAAACGTTTTTTTGGCACATGGAAAGTGCATAAAAAGCAAAGCTGTACGTGCATCTCTGCACTGAGAAGCTGGTGTGCTGTTTTGTGCAAGACATGCTCTGAGCAGGTCAGTGGGTCAGCACTGACCTACGCAGTATTAAACAGCAGGTCCAGGGGCCAGCTTTGGAGGTGAATTGAGGTAATGCACTCTATGTACCTTTTTGCCATATGCTGGCTGTCTGAGCCGTGTGTCAGGTCATGCCAGCTGACCCATCCTAGGGTATTTGCTGAAAAAGTATTGCCATCATTTGAAGTTCTTGGAGCATTCAGTTTTGCGGTGTTAGAGAACACTATTGATAACTGTTGATTTTATTCCTCTTGCCATATTCTGAAGTTGCTTTTTTTTTTTCCATGAACAATGAGAAAATATTGGAAGCTATTTAAATGTGTACACATTTTTATGCAATCCTGACTTATTGGAGTCAGTGTGTTCTGATTCATATCTCTGCCTCTGTAGTGCTTGAGTAATGGAAAATGTTTTGTTTACCTACAAATGGTTATAAATATGGTTATGGTTTTTGTTTTGCTTACATGAGGTTCCTGTGGAAAAACAGATACGTTTTCAAAGTGGTCAGCTAGAGGTATGTGTGCATATTAATTATTCCAACAGGATTTCCACTAGTATGTACAGTGAGTGAGGAAGGACCAAGCAGGTTAAAGAGTTGACAGTCATGATTTCACCCTTCAATAATACTAGTCCTCAAAGTGCACTGAATCCCCGAAACTGTTGTAACAATTTCCACTAGCCAGTAAGCACAGATTGCTCCGCAGCAAAATACCTGTAACTTCTGATGTAGCTGTGCTGGTGCAGACCTGTTCCCAAACTCAAGCCTCCTGTGGCAGTTGCTGTCATGCAACCAGCACTGTCAATTCTGTCTAAAGTGTGTATGCAAATCATGATAGGCAGTCTCTGGGTCATGTTTTTGATTTATAAAAGTTAGGATCTGTAGTCAGTTACACCCATGCGGACCCATGAGATTGCCAAGATATGAATGAGGCTGGATGTTAATGCTTCATCTGGTCTGTAATTATATGACTGTTCACCTGTGAAGCAGAATTGATTCCAGCGCTTTCATGCAGAATAAGGAATTAAAGGTAGAGGTAAAATCTTCAAAGCACTGCAGTAAATATAAACAATAAATTTTTTAAATGGGAATTAAATGTTATTAAAGGCAGCAGATATTACTGTCCATATATATGGGGAGCCAAGCTGTAAAAAAGAAGGTGGCATTTTTCAAGCAGTGAATTCTTAAAGTGGAAGCGCACATGTGTCTGTGTGGTCTCCTGCTGGGAGCTTTGGTCTCGGTAAAATGTTCCTCGCAGAGGAGCCTTCTCATTATTCCCTTTCCGTAGTTCGCATTTCTGGAAACTGTTTTTCATAATGGAAGAATATATTCTGCACTACAGAAACCTAATTGTCTTCTAAGTTCTCTGAAGCCACAAACTGTAGGCTGCAAATGACTATGGTGATAACAAGCCACTGTCTGAATTACCGAACAGGAAAGAAAGGAAGACTGTGACTGCTCTTCAGCCTGTTGTTTAGCGAGGCATACCTCTGAGTTTCGCACGCCAAATGGTTGACTTCGGCAGCTGGTTCCTCCTGCATGCTTCTCGCAGTTAGCCCCGTGTCTCTGCCTTTGCGGTGTAGTAATAGTGGATCTCCAGCACCGTACTTCAGCAGACCAAATACACCTAGCCAGCCTGCTCTGAGGTATGCTGGCAGCTACTTTTGGCCCAAGAAGTCATGCCTATCCATTTTAGTCACAGCACAATGTTTTTACATAACCATAGAGAAAGTAGGTTCCCAGATGCTGCTTATTTCTACAGCTTCTTTCCCATTGCATGGTGCCATAACAGAGTGTAATGTAGCATGTTTCCCCAACCTGTGGTAGAGCTGTCTCTAATGTCTGTATAGATTATATATCACCATACAAAGCCAATGCCCAGTCCTACGTAACGGTGAAAGAAGTAGAATATATATAATGAAAAGTCAAACTGGGTTATAAAATTTCCTGCATACTACAGTTTTGAGGCTTGAAGGAACCATGTGGAAGACATATCCTTTTTACTTGGAATCTGCCACTGTTCTTAGGGTGTTCCTGGTGCTGCAAGAGAGGATGAAGTTGATGAGATGTATTTGCTTATTACCTTCCCTCTAGGACACAGCAGAAGAATGAAGAGAGAAAGCAAAATCTTGTATCCATTTTCTTTCATCTGCTTTCTGTTGCTGAGCTGGCATGGACTGTGCTATAATCTCTCTAGGTCAGCAGAGAAGGAATTTTGGTCCTGAAATATTTCTGTTCCATCAGGTCTTCAGATTTCCTGGAGTGGAGCACTGTTTGCTCCACCCTTTGCTAAGGGATGTTCTGAAGTCATTTGTTAATGCTTTGAGAGCAAGAATTTCAGTGTGATGCTTTTTTGTAGATGTTTTCCCACTCTTTATGTATATATTGAAGTATCCAAAATGGCAGCAAGATATTTTTGTCCTTGTCAGTAGAGAAATACCCAATTGATCAAGTTAGCAACATACAGTCCACTTGATTGGTTTCATTTGATTTAACAGCAACAGCATTTAAAATCCATGTTTTTACGTTTAACCACTGGGAAAAAAGAAAAAGGTTAAACCTCTCTTTCCTTCAAGCTATGGTTGCTCAGATTACCTCAGGAAATGCCAAAAGTTTATGTCCTAGGAAGGACCTTGTTGAGCTGTCTAATCATAAAACCCAATCATCAGTAGACAAAAAAGAAATATAAAAGGCCTAAATAAGGTTGATTCCTTGAAACGCATCAGTTATTGACATAGGAGCTGGATCAGCAATGAATTCTGAATCTGTCTGTGTCTGTCTTGTGTTTTTAGTGTGGTTTGTCACACTGGAATAAGTGTCCTTTGTTGTTAGTGGAAAGCATTCCTCCTTGATCCTGAAGAACCTTTGAATGCATTTTAAGCATGTCAAGACACAGTTTGTTATTATAATGTTCTGGCAGTATAATTGGAAAGTATACTGCATGCACATTTGAATATTTATGAGGATTTTATGTATTTTCCATTATTCTGCTTAAAAATGCATCGAAGCAAATTAGTGTTTTGGCTTTGCACTGAATTTTGAGAAGATATATTGTAGTTGAATCATGCATTGATTCTTCTAAGGCGCTTTAAGTTAAATCTATTTTTTACCCTGTCTGATAAATAGGACTACTAAATGTCTGACCTGAATGCCAAACATCATCCCTACTAAACCTGTCTTGAGAGCCAGGAAATCACAAGGGTAGCCCAAAGTTTAAATGTTTAGTTTTACTGAGCTGCTAGAGATCTTTTTCTTCACCAGCTTCTACAAAAAGCATAGGTGGTTTCTTTAAAATACCTGTTGGTATGTAGAAAGTTGCACCTATTAATTTAATCCCTTGAGTTTACTGCAACCTTACTACTTAGCTCACTGGAATTTTAGCGTTTAGTGTATATTCAGCTGAACTCAGTCATTGCTAAGAATAATTTTCATGCGTTTGGTCACTTCTCATCTTCATTTTTAAGGTGAAAAACTTACTTAAGAAATAGTTCTGTGTGTTGCAAAATCTGTGACCACCAAATATTCTTAGAACATTGTCACCTCAGAATAAGTGAAAGTGTTCTTCCTTCTGCTCAGTGACAGAGAAGATGCTGGAAAGACAAACAGTATTAATGATCCTTAGGACATAATTCCATTTCATTTATTCCACCTGCCACCTGGCTGAAAGCACCTGTTCTTCATCCTCAGGTTATAATTTAGTTATACTATTTATAGAGTAACAAACATACCGTGATCTGCTGTATTGCTCTATGGTCTAGTGTTTACCTCTAAATTTTTCAGTGTTTATGTTCACTTCATCAAGGCCAGACATTTCAGAGCACTCTGAGGGCTAATGATTTATTTGTGGGTTTATACCTTCATTTATAAATCCTTTATTTGCTTGCAAAGGACAATGAATGACTGTCACAGAATTACTAAGAAGTATCAATTCTGGATAATTGTTGTGGAGAACATCCCGTAGGGAGCTATGGTTTGGATGTAATTCTCATTGGTGAGACTGAAGTTTTCACTCAAGGCCTTCTTCAAAGTTCATACAAGCTTTTTGCTGTAGAAGAAGATGGGACAGGATTCCTGCCGTGTTCATTCTTTCTACCCCTACTACCATCTTAGGTAATGATAGTTAGATGTGGGTTTATATAGAAAGTATTTGAAAATTGGGCATAATTATCTGATATTACTAAAACCTTATTTTAGCAGTCACAAGAGAATGTATTTGGAGACAGCTAGTCTCATTCATCAGAGTTGAAGGATGAAAATGTATTTAACTTGAGGAAGCCACATCCCAAGTGCTGTATTTCTGGAGAGAGCATTGCATTTTCTTTTCAAAGAATTACTTTTTTAGTTTAGTTTATATAAAATGTAATTGTTAGCAGCTTAAAAATTCATCAGACCTTAGAATTTACTATTAAAAGGTATTTTATCAGAAACTTGCAATCAGAGAGCAGGTGGTTGCTTTCCAGATACTTTCCACAGAACTCACTGCTCCCAAGATTTGTATTTTGGGCTTCAACCCTATTTGTGCGGATGTTTTATTTTGGGACTTATTTGAGCAGAAAGTCTCAACAGCCTGTTTGAAATAAAGTTAACTTTACTGTTTGTAAAGCCTAATTTGTCTTTTGTAACAATAAATTTCCCTTATACACTTCCATATTCCTGTAGACTAGTACTCGTAAAACTGTGTTTTCCCAAACATTGTTGAAAACTCAGAACAACTCCACTGACTCAATGAAGTTGTTAAAGATTTAGTTCCATCTGTGCTTCTAAAATCGGAATTATGAACACTGTGTTTTGACATCGAACTGGCTGTGTGTCAGTGGCTCTGTACATGGTAAAGACCATGAAATTTGAAAAAAAAAATTGCCTCTCAGGAAGGAATTGGGAGTGCTGCTTCCTGTCCACATTGTTTGGCCTTCTCTTAGAGCAGTGGTACATGTTGAAACTATTTTGACAGCTTGCTGAATTTTAACTTGTTTCATTGCTCTCTTATTTCTGTGTACTTTCAGGAGTTATTTACCTGATCTCAGCTCTTGGCCACCTGGCACGTTCTGCTCTCTTCCTGACTGTTTCTGCACGGGATGGGGGTGGCCTTCCCTCTGCCACCAATGCAGCCATCACAATAAACATCCTTCAGACTGCTTTGGCCCCTGCCATATTTGAGAGATCCCGGTATACTTTTTCTGTTCCCGAGGATGCACCAGAAGACAGCCTGATTGGCACTGTGAAGGCCAGAGAGCCTCCAAGTACGTTGAATGCTCAGTCAGAGATTACATTGTATTTTTAGTGTGACCATTAACTGGAAATATCTGCAGATATATATATTTTTTAAATTTTAATTTATTCATTCAGTCTGTCAAGCATTAAATAGTATTTACTGTTGGTATTTACAGCAACTGGTGTAATCACTCTCCTTGGTGGTCCGTGAGGATTGGCAGCTGCCTCCATTTTCTTCCACATGGATTATTATAATTGTAAATGGGGAGATGGGAAGCATGTTGGGAAAGTGTAAGGAAGGGTCTGTGTGATGGTGTGGCTTGTGTTAAAGCATTAGCCAGGCTCAGAAGTTCCAGAGGATCTATATGCTGTGCTAGAAAAAGAAAAAAAAGAAAGAAAAAAAAAAAGGAAAAAGAAAACCCCCACACCCCACCAAAAAAACCCTCAGAAACAAACAAACAAAAAAAAGCCACACCACCCACCAACCAAATAAACCCCCCCCCCACCACCATTCTGATAAAAACCCACAAACCAACTCCAAACCCCCCTACGTCTTCTAAAATTAAGCATTGAAGTCCAGATCAATGTTTATGGGATCTTTTGAAAATGTATTTTATCCATTTGGTTTTGTTATAATTTTTAGAGGGAAATGTGTTAGTTCCTGCCAGGCCTTAGTTATAAAAGACCTTGTTCTGAGAGCCATATATCTTTGTTTCCTATGCAGAGCAGTGGGAGCTGTGAGTCCATGCACCAGCTTGATGATCGATCTGTACAGATAAGGTGGTAGAGACAGAGGTTTAATACAAGTTTGATTAGTCAGGTCCTCCCATTTTTTCTTGGAAGGACAGTCAGTGCACTGAACACTTGTCCTCAGGGTGAGGTGGCACCTGTGGAGTGGCCTGAAGATTGAACATTTGGATAACTTTAGCTTTCAGGACAATGGTGATCCATGAACAGAAAATTCAGTAAAATGCAGTTCTTTCAGAGAACTGCCACCTGTTTCATTCCTTGCTATAGTGAATGCCTGTGTGTAGTGAAATTACTCCCATAAGACTCATTTATAGGAGGGTTTTTTCTATATTTTAGATCAGGGAAAACCAAAAGACTATTGTACTATTTTCTCTATAGAGTTTTATCATACCAGTGAGATGAAAATCAGACAGTGCACAAGTGGACAAACTGTATACAGTCATATTTTACTGAAGGGTTCCAGAGACAGGAAGAAGGAAGCATAAAAAGCCTAAGAAAGTCAAGCATCTGTGTAGCTTGTATTTAGTCCACTGTATTCAACAGCATGCATTTTTCACAGATGTTCTTACCAACCTTCATATTATAACTTTTTTTTTTTCATTTTTTGCTGTTATTTCCATTTCTAGATTCTTTAGAAGTTGTTTCTTACAGAATTTCGTCTGGTGATCCGCATGGAAGATTCTCTATTGACCCCCGGTTTGGTATCATCCGCACCAAGAAACAACTTGACCATGAAACTCAGTCTGTTGTGGTGCTCACCGTTCAGTCACAGTTGGGTAACTCCCCTGCCTACAGTAGCACCCAGGTCAACATATCTGTGATAGATACTAATGACAACCCTCCGATATTTCTTACCAAATCTGATAAGGTAACTATTTCACATACCCAGCCTCCTGGGTATGCTGTCTACATTGCTCATGCAGAAGACAAAGACAGTGGCCTAAATGGGGCAATCAAATACAGTATTTCAAGTGAGCAGTCAAATGCATTTAGCATTGATCCAAGCCTTGGAGTGGTAAACCTCACCAGGACAGTGTTTGCGGATAAGCAGCAGGAACTGAAGACTGTGGAAGTCCTCCTCTGACTTCTTTGCTGATGTTGACGGTGATTATTGAAGAGCAGATGATGGGCCCTACTTTGGTTTTTCAAAACCTGGTGTATCAAGTAGAAATCAGTGAGGCTACCTCTTCAGGTGCCCGAATCCTTCAGGTTCAAGCCCACTCACTTGATCCACACAGTGTTATCTCCAAGCTGATGTATTCTTTAGAGCCTAGCACAGATTCTGTTGCATTTGGAATCAACTCTGAAACTGGCTGGATTTATCTTCGGAAACGTTTGAACTATGAATACTCACAGATATTAAGTTTCAGAGTCCTGGTCAGCACATCTGAGGATGAACACCTCAGGCAAAATGCAAGTACATCAGTAATAGTTAATGTCCTGGATGAAAATGATAACTCTCCTATGTTTATGCATGAGAGCTACTTCTTTGAAATAGAGGAAAATCCAGTTCCCAGGGGTGTAGTTGGCACCGTTACAGCTGCTGACAAAGATTCGGGAAGAAATGGACAGCTTTCCTATTTCCTCTTATCTGATGGAAAGTATTTCAAGATGAATTCCAACACAGGTAGCATTTTATGATTTGTAATGCCTAATATTGCTTTTGGAAGGCAGCCTTCCCTAAGGGAATGCAAGTGAAGTGTAAAGCTTTCAGGAACTGCTGTGAATCTCTTGGGTTGGTATGTGAATATTCTAACTCAGAGAGAGCTTCACAGTTTGGGGACTGAAATAAATCTAATACATGTTCATGAAGAATGAACTCACCCTGAGGATGTGATTTTTTTCATGACTTCATGCTGGTCACTTGGTCATAAGTTTGACTATAACAAAGTAAAAAGAGTTTTAAATTGTAGCTTCAATATTTTATATGAGGAGCTTAATTACATTTGCTCTGGGGCATCCACTGTACAGTAGAGGGTGTAATATGGTACTAAAATACAAGTGCAAACTGTGATCGACAGGACCTTTCTGTGGAATGGAGCTTGTAAACCTGAGGTTTTAATGTCATCAGTAAGGTGTATCAGAAGACATGTATCATCATTTCACATTAGATTTAATGTATAATTACATGTAGTAAGATGAGTGCTAGCATATGGTAAATATCTAACTCCCTTTCTCCTTTGTTTTCTTTGTCCATCAGGTGAAATCATAAACTGGGTTGCGCTAGATCATGAAAAACAAGCTCACCACCAGCTGACCGTGCTAGTGACTGATCATGGGTCGCCGCAGCTTAATGCCACAACAGCTGTGTACGTTGCAGTGAGGGACCTCAACGACAACAAGCCCCTCTTCCCTCAGGCAGCACCCGGGCAGGAGCTGCACCTCAAGGTGGGTGCCACTGGTAGGGATGCGTTGCCTGGCTCCTAGCACAACCCAGTGGCAGGAGCCCAAACCTCCCGTGCCGTTGAACAGGAACGGTGTGGTGCTGAAACAGACATGTAACCCATAGACTCGGGTATAATCAGGAATTTCAAAATTTATGAAGTGATTGCACTTCTCTGCCTTGTGTACTATTAAATGTAAAGGATATGCACGTATAGTTTTATTTGTGTATGTAGTAGGATCTCTTAATTTCTGACCTCTGAGTCTGCTGTACTAAAGATTTTGAATTAACAATATATGCAGACTGTAAAAGAGGATTGTTAGAACTGTATTATTTCACCATTTACTGAAATGCTCTTTGCACTTAATGTAAATATTAATGAAATGGAAAATAGAGCAGCAGCTAAACTCCTGTGTTATGGCAAGGAACTTCTTTTAAGACTCACTGTTATCCATGTGTATTTGCAAATTATTTATACACTGTTTGATGGCAGGTTTTGGAAGGACAGCCGTCAGGGGCACTTATTACCACTGTTTTAGCAGAAGACTTTGACTCTGGAAACAACGGTGTTGTTTTATATTCAATAGAATCAGGTAAGAATTTAAAATGTGATTAATAAGAAAATATATATTGAAATAACTAGGGTTTTAGAGGTGCCATGTATACATACCGGGTTTTGTGTCTCTTAGAATAACAGTGCCTGTGTAAATAGGAATCAAGACCATCATATGCCTTAGGAAGTATCTAAGGAGGTGCAAGTAGCTACCTTTCCTCCCTTCCCCTTCTGTCCCATCTTCCCAGGGGTTTGGGTGCTTGTGTGGCCAGCCAGAGAGCATTCAAACAGCACTCAGGGAAGATTAGGACTGCTATCCTGTACTGTATTGTTCAGTGTTTCAGTCAGTAGTTTTACATCCTAAAGGAAAGATGATCTCCCTTTTCCCATGACCAATTGAAAATTTTCCTGCTAAAAGAACAGTTCGTGACAGTCTGAGATGAGGATCAGAAGGATCAGCAGATAATCTAAGGAAACAATGAGGCTTGTGGGTTTTGGTTTATGTTTCATCCTTTATTTAGCACTGTGTTAGCCTGACATAGTGTGGCTGCTTAAAAACACTTTTCTTTAGATTTCCTGGAAATTCCTACATGTAGTAGTTCACTTCTGGGTAAGCTATAGGATCCAGTTTTGTTTGCAGTGAAATCAATAACAGAGCAGTCCTAAATTAGAATGTGAATGGGACTGAGGCATTAATACTGGTAAGAGACATAGGGTCTCTGTTTTTGCCGCATACCACTTGCTACACCTTTATGTGAGAGCAATCTCTGTCTGTAACCAGTGCGGAAGACATGTCTAGTCTTCTTGCTTTGCTTCACTATTGGTTCAAAATAGCAAAAGGTGCTGAAAACAGAACTTTTCCTTTTATTTTGGTACCTGTCTATTCTACCAGCTGAATGTAATCAATGCCTTTTAAGCTTGGTATTTGTATTCTATGGTAATATGCATATAGAGCAGTAAAACATTTCCAGTATTTCCATCCACTCAGTGCATTTCCTCAGGTGTTCCCTTCTGTCGAGGCAGAGCTCAAATGTGGGCTCAGTTGGTTTAAACCCATTACAGTTATTTGTCACTGCAGAGTAAAGAATAAAATACTGCAAAGCTATGGTACTCCTCAATCCTTTAAGAGCAAAGTAATCTGTATCCTCTTCTTTCCAAGGCTGAAATTACCTAAAGATTCCTGTGGATTATGCTATACTGTATCTTTATGTACCCTTTTGACTTCTGTGGAGTAATGGAAGGACTTTAATATCCAAATCCACAAGGATCAGAAAACTAACTCTGCTCTCTTCCACCAAGAGATGCTTTAAAAAAAAAACAACCTAAAAAAACCCCAGACATTTAACAACTCTATTGAGAATTTTTGAAATATATATAGGTAATAAAAGACTGTAGGGTCAGTTTATGGCCATACTATTATTCCCTTAATTTGGATATGAGTGACTGCCTCTTCCAGAGAAAACTGGAATCATAGACTTCTGCATTGTGAATAATAATATTTTACACAAAGTGATCCCCCTTATGAAAAAGGGAATGAACAGTCCCCAACCTTTTGTCTGAAGGGCAATGGCCAGGCAACATGGGAAGTGTTCTTCAGGGGTCTCTGCCTGTCTGTATATCTAACTACATCCCCTTCCTTCAAACAGCACATTGGATTTTCTTACTGGCTTTGCTTTAGAGGCTCAGAGGGGAGTAAGTAAGAGTTCAAATTATAAAATTACTAGCAACACAAAGTATGACTGGTCTTGCAAATGCTGTCTCTAGAAAGAACAAAAGGATAAAAACCAGCAGCAAAATAAACAACCAAAAGATCCCTCTCAGCCTTGGAACTAGATATTTTCCTGATAAACAAAACCAGAAACGTCTGAGCTTCTCTGATACTAATTTTTGTTGTTGTTGTTAGCTGGCTCACAGCCTTTAACATCTGGTCTTCTGTTTCATGGTGAAGTTCTTGACTGGTTTATATTTAAAAATAGTGTTTTCTAGTTCTGGGACATTCTTCAGTACTAAAATATGAAGAAGAAGAAATATGATCTGATTTACAGCCATATTTGTTAAACACAAAGACATCAGGTTAGTTGGAGGACTGCAGGCCGACCAGTGCCCTTTTCAACAGCCTAGGGACTGCCACAAGATTAAGAGCTGTGAGTGTCAGTGTCAGCTGTTAAGCTTGGAAGAGTCACTGGATAATTTTTAATGTTCTTGAGACCTTAAATAAATGCCAAGATAGGAGCAATAGATTAAGCTATGCAGGAGGGATAGTGACAAATGCCAACAAATTATGTAAGGAAAAATCTGTATAAGAACTATGAGGTTTACACAGCAGATGAATTTTACCCTTCAGAGAAGTGTTTCCTTCAAAATGCCCCTCCTTCTTCCCAGAAAATCAAACCAAACAATCCTTAAACATTCACGTGCATGGAAATGCATGATCATACAGCTATACCTCCACTTTTGTGTTTTCACTGAAAGGGTAACCTAATTCAGGGGGAGGTGAATCCCAGCCATGTGTACTATTCTTTAGCGACACTGGAAATTGCAAGGTGATTTGCCTGGTCTTCTTTACGGCTGTCAGTAGGTTATAGTATGGCATTTATAACAAAAGTTAGCCTGTATTTATTGTTCATCATAAACTGTTGCTTTGTGTGTTAAGACTAGCAGTGGCAAAGTAGAGGCTTTTACAGTTATATTTGGACCAATTCTGCAGATACTTTAGCACTTGACCACCAGAGTGCTAGGGGAAGTCTAGTTTACACTCCTAATGCGTGAATTGGCAAGTGTTGTAGATATGTCTGTGGACAAGTACTTGTTCTCTGGGATGGTTTGCGAGCAGCATGCAGGGAGAGTGTTCTTAGACCTGCAGAGGTCTTCATTTCTGCACCAGTTTTTATGGTATTCAAGCTCTTTGGGAGCCATGACATTGCCTTCCTCTTTTCTGTTAAGAGAAACAACTTTTCCTTCTTCTCAAAGGTGGAGATGGCCAACGCACTAGTCTTTTAAAACTTAGGAAAGATACAGTTCTTCAGGAAATTAGGTAGAAACAGGTAGCAAACTATCACTGCATACAGAGGTCACGAATATCTGAGAAACTCCAGTGTTAGTTTGTGTCTGCTTTCTGGGACATTTTGCCTGAATGCCAGTCCCTGGAAGGCTTGAATGTTCCATCAGAGTTCACAGCCATACGTTGCTTGGGGTTTCTCAGGCCATCTTTTTTTGTCCAAAACCGTGGTTTCTGTGATTATGTTTGAGAGCACAGAATTGAGAAAGTGCCTGGGTTTTGGGAGATACAAAGCCTGACCAACAGGTTGGACAATGCAAATGTGGAAAATATAAGTGAAAAAAGTGTATCCATTTATTGGTAGGTTAGGGTAGAGTTGCAAGCACAAGAAGAGACTGGGGAAATTAGAGTCTAGTTATCAGATTTAATTTTTTTCTATTCCATGATTTATCTACTCTTCTCAATTTCATTCTTTCTTATCTATTTCTCCCATGGTTATCTTCCTTTTCTCTTTGTACAAAAAGAGACATCTTTAGGGTATATGATATAAGCAGGAGTTGCATAGTTCGGGTAATTTATGGAGATGAAAGCTGAGCAAATGTTTCTGGAAGTGCAGGGAGCATGAACTTTTAGAGCAATGACTGACATGCTCTTTGAATGTGAAATTTAAAACTGCCTTTTCCCTTATTCTTCACTTTAAACTTCTGAAAGAATGAGGAAGAGGATTTGGGGTGTATTTAGAAAGTGAGCAAGCTACCACTCACATGCACTTGCTCTCGGTAACCTTGGGCAAAAGTATTCAAAAGTGGTCTGTCTCTTCTCATAGTACAGGTCATCTATTATATCAGCTGAAAAGCAAGATCTGCCATTAGGTAGGCTTTTAAATTCAGAAATTTAAGAAATAGCTTTAGCTACAAAATGTAGTCTAAAAGTTTGATTAGTCTGTCTATAGATGAAGGGAAATCCATTTCTTAACGTTTTTTTTAAGTTTTTTTGCTGATTTGGATTCAAATGGCTACACTTTAAAATTGTCCATGAATAAATTAAAAAATAGACTGATAGAAATACCAAATAGGAATAAGACATTTCAGTTTTGACTGAAACAAGTGCAGTACCAGATAAAAAAGATGAAAATGGGAAACACTTTCGAAATGGAAGTCCCAAGGGGTTCTGATTTTATGCAATATCTCTTTCCAACATCATCAGACCTTTCTCTTACTTTATCGCCATCAAAATATGTGCAAAAATGACTATTTCTTGAAATATTTGGATCTTAGTGGAATTGTAGTCTCTAGTGAATAACACTATTGGTAATTTCTTTTCTGACCACCTGTATCTTACTTTATTAAAAAATGTAGGTTCTGACCATTTCTTTCTCCTATCAAATAAGCAATTTCAGCCCTTCGGGAGCTCTGTGGACTGACACCTATTTCAGTTGAGCTTGGTTATGTTCTGCTACTTGAAACAGAAAAACAAGTATTGGTATTTATGCTAAGAGTTACTGACCTCATCACTGCTGAAGCAAGGGTGAATCCTCATACCCTCATGCTCAGATTGCAGTGAGGTACTTGCAATGTGTTTGTTTTCTGTTATTTATTTGTGTGTTATTTTGTTTCAGTTTGGTAACTGTGTCTCCATTTTGGTAGAAAAATGAATGGAATAATTTTCGTGTACTTTTGTTTACTATTATTTTTTATTGTTAGTTTTCCCTATCAGTTATTTTAAATGTCAGTTTTAGCAAAATGTTAAAAATATATGCATGAAACTCACATTGTGTTCTGTTTTTCATCTCTCCTCTGCCTTTTGCTTAGGTGGGATTTTGTGTCATGAAACATTATATAGAACACAATAGCATGTCTATGAATGTAGACATACTGTTGGGACCTAAGCCAGGAAAGTAACCAAAAGCTATTTATGAAAACAGTAATATAGCAGCATTAATATTTTGAAACTATCATGAAGAATGCTGAATGCAGGACTGTCTCATTCAATGTAATTGTCTCTACATATAGTTTCCTGTTGCTGGCAATTTCCTCGTTATGTTCCAAACTGCAAGAGTCATCCCAGAAGGGACTCCTGGAGCATTAGAAACCTATAGTCAGTCAAAAATAGAAGAACAATATGGGAAAAAACCACCTATTTGTTGATTGTAAAAACCCTGGTTTCTAACTAGCCCTGCTGTGTGGTTTTTTTCAAATTCTCCATATGCAAATATTTTATAGTTGCAGGTGAGGTGATTGGATAGAAAAAGTAGCATCTATATGTGCAGCTAACTAATTTACATGTGCAGATTCGGAGAACATAAACAGCTTCATGCTGTTCAGGTGCCTATGGAAATGTAGTTCTTTATGGGTGTTTTGTGTACTCCAGCTGCTCTGAATTTATTTTTACCACAGTTGCTTATTAGAATAGCAGCTGTTACGCTGCATGACTCTTTAACCCACTAGCACACCTTCTTAAAAATTCACGAAGCAAAGAATTGTTTGCATAGTAGTTTAAGAGAGAGGTAGTTATGACAAATTCGATTTTCTCAGTTTCTGGTAAGGAATACCAAGTAATAGATACTTTCTTATTTTACTAAAAATTGGAGAGTAATTTGTATTTAATTCCTTAAAAAATGAGGGAAGTGGGTGTCAGCCTCTTCCCAGGTAAAAACTGATAGGATGGGAGCAAACAGCTTCATGTTGTCCCAGCAGAGTTTTAGATTGGATATTAGGAAAAATTTCTTCACTTAAATGATTGTAAAGCACTGCAGCAGGCTGCCCAGGGAAGTGGTGGACTCACTGTCCCTGGAGGTATTTAAAAGATGTGCAGATGTGGTACTTAGGAACATGGTTTTAGGAGCAGACTTGGTAGTGTTAGGTTTGCATTTGTATGCAATGATCATAAGGGTTTTTTTCTAAACTGAATGATTCTAAGTCACAAAGAGCTATTTACTCTTCTATAGTAGAATTTTTCTTTGCAACTCTAGAATAAATGTAATATGGTTTAGCTGCAATAGTAATTTTAACTAGAAGTTGCTTGTTATTAGCATGCAGCTAGTCTTGGATGAAGGATGTAAACATAATTTCCAACATTCACATGTTGCTCTGCCACACTTTACTGTAAGATTTTTAGCTACCCCCTGTTAGCTCCTTTATTCTTCCTCTGGCCCTTCCTGCCAACTTATGTTGGAAGTAGGAGTACCAGTGCTGGGGTTCCTGC